>NW_026652280.1:79134388-79357742 GCF_009828535.3 Hylobates moloch | reverse complement strand
CAAAAATGTTCTTAATGGCATCTAGATTGGTGAATTCTTTCCAGGAGGTTTTCCCGGATTCACTTTGCCCAGGCCCATTAGAAGAATCACCATCTATGGCAATTATAGTCCTAAAAAAGTATTTCTTAAAAAGTAAGACTTCAAAGTCAGAATTACTCCTTGCTCCATTGGCTGCAGAATAGATATTGTGTTAAAAGTCATGAAATGGTTAATATCCTATAGAGCAATAAAATCATAACCTCAGTAGGAAAAAAAAATTCATGAAAAAACTTTATCTCCTTGTATATCTCCTTCAGAACTCTTGGCTGCGTAGGTGCATTGTCAATGAGCAGTAATATTTTTAAAGTGTTTTTTTTTTGGTACAGTAGATTTCAACACTGGGCTCAAAATATTTAGTAAACATGCTGTAAACAGATGTGCTGTTATCCAGGTGTTATTCATATGCTGTTGCATTTATAGGGTGCAGGCAGAGTAGACTTAGCATTATTCTTAAAGGCTTAGGATTTTTGCGTGGTAAATGAGCATTAAAGAGCACTCAACTTAATTAAAAGTGGATATCCAAGTTATAGGTATATTTAAAAAGGCCTTTATGTTTTTCTTTTCTTGGATCTTGTTTTGCTGGAAAAAGGTTTTGTTCTCAGTTGTCCAAATTCTTTTTCTCCATTTTGTCTTTCCACTCGATACACACATGAGAGGCCTTAAGACAACTCCTGGGGTCATTGGACTCCTTGGGAAAAACAGCGAAGGCACCACTCACTCTGTTTTGGGAAGAAATCAGTTTTTGACATGGAACCCCAGGAATTAAAAGTGGACGGATCTCTCTCAAAATCTATTTTGCCTCCCAGTCGTGCCTGTTTATTAGACCCTAGAAGCTGCATGTTTTCCTAGCCCTGTCTCTTAAAAGGCTCCACCCAGAGACCAATAATCCAATTAGGAGATTAGCAAATGAAAAATCTTATGGCTGCTGGATTTCTTCTGCCTGACTGTGTAGTTATATATGTATTGTATGTGTGATGTCTATTAAAAAAAGTGCTAAAGGAAGATAAGCACTTGGATCAAATATTTTTTAAAAGGGAAGATAAAAGCTGTGGTACCTTTTAGTTCACATGACTTTAATCTTTGAGAAATAAAAGCAGCCTTAAAGATTTTTGGTGAAATGCAGATGTAGTCAAAATATAAATAGGCAAACTAAATTATTCAGGTCAGATATGAGGTTTGCTTCCCATTTCATGGATGAGGTCATGCTAGTATCCATGGTGTAAATGAGGACTAGGGAATTCAAAGGCTACTGACAGCAGAGGAGATAGGGTAAGAGCAAATATTCCCTTCCCCATCCCCTCCCCATTAACATGGGCAAAAGCTGCTTTGACACCCATGGATGGCACCCTATCACGGTTGCAAGGACTAGGGGATACAAGGACAGAGGAAAGAAAGAGGAATGTCTCACTTTCCCTCCCTGATATACCCTGGGTATTGACTAGGAAGAAAAAGTAACCAGGGACACCTGCTCCCCTCTTTCTAGATGAGTAGTCATTCATCTTCAGTCTGTACCCTTTTTGAATGCATCCTGAACCTGTGGGACTCCTCTGAAAAAAATGCCTTATTTTTTCCTTTTTCCTTCCCTTCCTCTCTTCACTGATACATAATTGTGTCTCCATGTGTCTGGAATTTATTCCTTCTGGTGGGTTCTGGTGACTTCAAGAATGAAGCCACGGACCCTCGCAGTGAGTGTTACAGCTCTTAAAGATTACGTGTCCAGAGTTTGTTCCTTCAGATGTTCAGAGATGTCCATAGTTTCTTCCTTCCAGTGGATTTGTGGTCTCAGTAACTTCAGGAGTGAAGCTGCAGACCTTCACAGTGAGTGTTACAGCTCTTAAAGTTGGCATGTCCAGAGTTGTTCGTTCCTCCCGATGGGTTCGTGGTCTCGCTGACTTCAGGAATGAAGCCACAGACCCTCGCGGTGAGCGTTACAGCTCATAAAGGTAGTGCGGACCCAAAGAGTGAGCAGCAGCAAGATTTATTGTGAAGAGAGAAAGAACAAAGCTTCCACAGCATGGAAGGGGACCCAAGTGGGTTGCCGCTGCTGGCTGGAGTGGCCAGCTTTTAGTCCCTTATTTTTCCCTCCCATGTCTTGCTGATTGGTCCATTTTACAGAGTGCTGATTGGTGCATTTACAATCCTTTAGCTAGACACAGATTGCTGATTGGTGCGTTTTTACAGAGTGCTGATTGGTGCGTTAACAATCCTTTAGACACAGAGCGCTGATTGGTGCGTTTACAATCCTCTAGCTGGGCAGAAAAGTTCTCCAAGTTCCCATGTGACCCAGGAAGTCCAGCTGGCTTCACCTCTCATCCATACTATGGAACACTCCCCTCAGATGCATTCTCCAAACTGGGAAGAATTAGTTTCTCAAACCTTAAACCGGTTGGCTTAGGATTGGGCCCTGGGGAAGGGACCCAGAAGCCTCACATGCTAGCAAAAGGGCAAAAGTTTCTTTTTTTTTCTTTTTTCTTTTTTTACCAGTAGGGTTTTTGGCCTCCCTCTCCATGTGCAAACTAATAAAAGGCTTCAGGATCTCTGAGCTGTCTTTACCCACCCCTTGTTTCATTTTGATACATGTTTTCTAATAATCCTGTTTGTCTCTTCTCGCCTTCAGGCCATCAATCTCCAAATGGTCATGCAACCAGAACCTCCAACAATGGCCCCTTTACCAATGACCCTTAGATAGGCCTCTGAGGGAGATCTGACTGCCATTTTCCCAAACAGCGCCCACTGTTAGGAGAAGCAGTTAAGATCGGTCTTCATCCTTACCCGTATCCTTATTCTAATGGCAGTTAGATGTACTTCATTAAAGGGGATAATGAGACAGCCAAATGCTTAGGCAGATTAAAAAAAAAAAGGTCCCTGGAGAATCTCCCACTTGCCCCACAAGTGTTTACATCAGATGCTTTTGTGCAGATGGGGAAACCTGCCCAGGGCTTCTCTGGGCATGCCCACAGCAGACTGGAGGCCGACATGCACACTGGGGGAAGTAGGTGGAGCCACGGGGAATTCAGGCCTTATGCAGGAGAGGAGCCTGCTCTCTTCAGTTCCTGTGTGGTGGCCGGGGATCCAATCTGTGAGGTCAGGGGCCTGTTATCAGTACTCCATCTCACTTTGCTGTGTTTTTTTTTCTTTTTTTTTCTCTTTTCACCCAATAAAATCTGGTTCTACTCACCCTTCAATGTGTTTGCATGCCTAAATTTTCCTGGTTTTGTGACAAGAACCCAGTTTTAGCTGAACTAAGGAGCAAGATATCTGCAACACTTTTTACAGTTGATGGATGATTCAATTTTTTCCAGTTTTCTATTTTTGAAGAAAGTTATTAGAAACATTCTAAACATTTTTTTGTTCAAATATGGACTAATTTCTGTTATACCTAGGAAGATATACCTAGGAATGTGATTGCTGAGTCATAGGGCATACTTTTAATTGGCTATAGTTGATTCTGTTAAACAGCTTCCTAAAAATACCAATTTATGCTTTCCTCATACACAATATGAGACTTGCACATATCACTAATACTTGATGTTTTTAGTTTTTGTAATTTTATATTTTAGCATATTTGTAGTAGAGTTGTATTTGAGGGTTTTCATTTCCTTTAATGCTAATGATGTTGAGCACATTCTTATATGCCTATTGGATACTTGGTGATCCTCATTTGAGAAGTACCTATTCACATTTTATACCCAATTTTATATTAGTCTATTTCTTAGTACTTAGTAGGATTTCTTTATATATATATATATATATATTTTTTTTTTTTTTTGAGAGAGGATCTCACTCTGTTTTCCAGGCTAGAGTGTAGTGGTGCAATCCTGGATCACTTTAGACTCAACCTCGTGGGCTCAAGAGATCCTCTCACTTCAGCCTCCAGAGTAGCTGGGACTACAGGCATGAGCCACCACACCCAGCTAATTTTTAATTTTTTTGTAGAGATATGGTTTGGCCATGTTGCCCAGGCTTGTCTCCAACTCCTGGACTCAAGAGATATGCCCACCTTGGCCTCCCAAAGTGCTGGGATTACAGGTGTGAGCCACTGCACCCAGCCTATATATTCTTGATATGAGTCTTTTGCCAGGAATATGTATTCAAATTATCTTCTGTCATTCATTTGAAGATGTCTATTGATGATGTTTCAAATTTTAATGTATTCTCATTTATTAATGTTATCTTTCTGGGTACTCTTTAGTATGTCCTGTTAAAAATTTTTTTTCCTATCCAAAGTTAATAAAGATATACTCCTATGTTATATTCTAAATGTTTTATTGTTCTATTTACATTTTGAGCCATCTGAAATTGATTTTGTATGGTAAAAGGTAGAGGTCAAAATCTTTGTGGTTCTCTTTCTGGTTTCTATATTCTATTTCAGTTTCTGTCTATCTTTACGCCAACACCAAACAATTTCAATTCCAGTAGCTTTATAGTAAATCTTGGTACCTCAAATTTAAAATTTTTCAACTTCTTCCATCAGGAACCACTCCCAGGCAGTAATAGAGTACAATGGACTGGGAAGCCTCATGTCCCCACAGGATCCCTTTCTGAAAAGCATTATCTATTGCAATTTTCCTGTTCTTGCCTGACCATTATAAGTTGGGTATGTAGGGTGAAGATGATCTGCATTTTAGTTAATATTTATTCATACTTGGCTACTTTCTCACCTAATTTAGATACAAGATCCTGAAATCTTAGCCATAATTAAATTGAGCACCTTTTGGTGCTCTAGAAAGGGGGTAGGTATACTTTGCTTGTGGAATAGATACGAACATTTGTAACCATATGGCAGACTGCAATGGATTTGCAAACATAACCACAATTCTTCCCCTGTCCATATGCATTCCTAAACCCCACCCAACTTGCCCTGTAATAATTTTCTCTTCCCCTCAGCTTTATTGAGATATAATTGATAGCTTTATCCCCATCTTGCCAACACTTGTAATCTTTTGACTTTTTCATAATAGCCATACTAACAGGTGTGAGATCATATCTCCTTGTGGTTTGATTTAAATTAAATGATGATTAGTGGTGTTAACCACCTTTTTATGTACCTTTTGGTCATTTGCATATCTTCTTTAGAAACATGTCTATTCAGTCAGTTGTACATTTTAAAATTGGGTTCTTTGGAGTTTTTTTTTTTCTGCCAATAGCTGTAGGCATTTCTTTATATTAGATACTAACCCTTTATCAGATATATGGTCTGTAAATATTTTTCTCCATTCTGTATGCTGCCTCTTCACTCTGTTGTTTCTTTTGCTGAGCAAAAACTTTTTAGTTTGGTGTAAACCCATTTGTCTATTTTTGCTTTTGCTGCCTGTACTTCAGTGCACTAAAAAAAAAAAAATCATTGCCAAGACCAATGTCGTGAGCTTTTCCCCTATATATTTTCTGCTAGTGGTTTAATAATTTCAGGTCTTACATTCAGGCCTTTAATCCATTTCGAACTGATTTTTCTGTATGGTGTAAGATAAGAATTCGATTTTATTCTTCTGTATGAGGACATTCAGATTTCCCATTTGTTATGCAGTTACATCATTTATTGAAGAGACTATCCTTCCCTTATTGCGTATTCTTGCACATTTGTAGAAGATTAGTTGACTGTATATGTGTGAATTTATTTCTGGGCTTTCTATTGTATAACATGTAAGTGTTATGTATGTTTCATAAATCCTATAAGCTTTATTTCTCTTTATTCTTTTTTTCTCCTCTGAATATATATGTATTAGTTTGTTTTCACATTGCCATAAAGATACTTTCCAAGACTGGATAATTTATAAACAAAGCAGGTTTAATTGACTCACAGTTCTGCATGGCCTGGGAGACCTCAGGAAACTTATAATCATGGTGGAAGGGGAAAGGGAAGCAAGGCACCTTCTTCACAAGGCAGCAGGAGGGAAGCGCAAGCAGGGGAAATGCCAGATGCTTATAAAACCATCAGATCTCATGAGAACTCACTATCATGAGGATAGCACGGGGGAGACTGCCTCCATAATCCAGCCAACTCCCTCCCTTGACACATGGGGATTACAATTCAAGATGAGATTTGGGTGGGGACACGGAGCCAAGCCATATCAGTATATTTTAAAATACTCTTTTACTTCTCAGATGGGTTTGATCAGTTTTGCTGTTGATGCTCTCTGTTGAATTTTTGGGTTTGTTTTTTCGGCTTTTAAATTCTGGGTTACATGTGCAGGTTTGTAGGTTTTTTGTTTTGTTTTGTTTTGTGATGGAGTCTCGCTCTCTAGCCAGGCTGGAGTGCAGTGGTATGATCTTGGCTCACTGCAACTCTTCCTCCCGGGTTCAAACGATTCTCCTGCCTCAGCCCCCTGAGTAGCTGGGACCACAGGCATGTGCCACCATGCCTGGCTAATGTTTTATATTTTAGTAGAGACAGGGTTTCACCATGTTGGCCAGGATGGTCTTGATCTCCTGACCTCGTGATCCGCCCACCTCGGCCTCCCAAAGTGCTGGGATTTCAGGTGTGAGCCACCACAATATAGGTTTGTTATAGAGGTAAACATGTGCCATGGTGGTTTGCTGCACAGATCAACCCATCCACTAGGTATTAAGTCCAAGATCCCTTAACTATTCTTACCTGATGCTCTCCCACCCAACTCAGCTTTTAGGTTTGTTATAGAGGTAAACATGTGCCATGGTGGTTTGCTGCACAGATCAACCCATCCCCTAGGTATTAAGTCCAAGATCCATTAACTATTCTTCCTGATGCTCTCCCACCCCACTCAGCTTTTAGACTTGTTATAGAGGTAAACATGTGCCATGGTGGTTTGCTGCACAGATCAACTCATCCCCTAGGTATTAAGTCCGAGATCCATTAACTATTCTTCCTGATGCTCTCCCACCCCACCCCTGACAGGCCGCAGTGCATGTTATTCCCCCCAGTGTGTCCATATGTTCTCTTTGTTCAGCTCCCACTTATAAGTGAGAACATGTGGTGTTTGGTTTTCTGTTTCTGTATTAGTTCAGTGAGGTTAATTACTTCCAGCACCATCCATGTCCCTGCAAAGGACATGATCTCCTTCCTTTTTATGATTGCATAGTATTCCATGGTGTATATGTACCATATTTTCATTACCGAGTATTTCATTGATGGGCATTTGGGTTGATTCCATGTTTTTGTATTGTGAATAGTGCTGCAGTGAACGTAAGTGTGCGTGTATCTTTATAATAGGATGATTTATATTCCTTTGGGTATATACCCAGTAATGGGATCCAGCAGCAGCACATCAAAAAGATTATCCACCATGATCAAGTTGGCTTCATCCCTGGATGCAAAGTTGGTTCAACATATGCAAATCAATAAATGTAATTCATCACATAAATAGAGCTAAAGACAAGAACCACATGATTATCTCAATAGATGCAGAAGAGGCCTTTGATAAAATTCAACATCCCTTCATGTTAAAAACTCTCAATAAACTAGATATTGAAGGAACATACCTCAAAATAATCAACAGACTCAGCCAACATCATACTGAATGGGCAAAAGCTGGAAGCATTCCCTTTGAAAACCAACAAAAGACAAGGATGACCTCTCTGACCACTCCTATTCAACATAGTATTGGAAGTTCTGGCCAGGGCAGTCAGGCAAGAGAAAGAAAGAAAGTATTCAAATAGGGTGAGAGGAAGTCAAATTATCATTATTTGCAGATTACGTGATCCTATATCTAGAAAACTCCGTCCTTTCAGCCCAAAAGCTTCTTCAGCTGATAAGCAATTTCAGCAAAGTCTCAGGATATAAAATCAGCCTGAAAAAATTGCTAGCATTCCTATACACCAACATGGACAAGCAGAGAGTCAAATCATGAATGAACTTCCATTAGCAATTGCTACAAAGAGAATAAAATACCTAGGAATACAGCTAACAAGGGAAGTGAAGAATGTCTTCAAGGGGAGCTACAAATTACTGCTCAAGGAAGTTAGAGAGGACACAAACAAATGAGAAAACATTCCATGCTCATGGATAGGAAGAATCAATGTCGTGAAAATGATCATACTGCTCAAAGTAATTTATAGATTCAATGCTATTTCAGTTAAACTACCATTGACATTCTTCACAGGATTAGACAAAAACTATTTTAAAACTTTTGCTAAGCAAAAAGAACACAACTGGAGACATCGTGGTACCTGACTTCAAGCTATACTACAAGGCTACAGTAGCCAAAACAGTATGGTACTGGTACAAAAACAGACATGTAGAGCAATGGAACAAAATAGAGAACTCAGAAATAAGACCGCATGCCTATAACCACTTGGTCTTCAACAAACCTGACAAAAACAAGCAATGGGGAAAACATTCCCTCTTTAATAAATGGTGCTAGGAGAACTGCCTAGCCATATGCAGAAAATTGAAACAGGACCCCTTCCTTAGACATTATAGAAAAATTAACTCAAGATGGATTAAAGACTTAAATGTAAAATCCAAAGCTTTAAAGGTCCTAGAAGAGACTCTAAGCAGTACCATTCAGGACATAGGCAAGTGGAAAAATTTTATGAAGAAAATGCCAAAAGCAATTGCAACAAAAGCAAAAATTGACAAAACAGACCTAGTTAAACTAAAGAACTTCTGCACAGCAAAAGAAACTATCATCAGGCCAGGTGTGGTGGCTTATGCCTGTAATCCCAGCTCTTGGGAGGCTGAGGCAGGTGGATCATGAGGTTGGGAGTTCAAGACCAACCTGGCCAAGATGGTGAAACCCTGTCTTTACTAAAAATACAAAAATTAGCTGGGCATGGTGGCGGGCACCTGTGATCCCAGCTACTTGGGTAGCTGAGGCAGAGAATTACTTGAACCCAGGAGGTAGAGGTTGCAGTTAGCTGAGATCACACCACTGCACTACACTACAGCCTGGGTGACAGACACTCTGTCTCCCCGCCCCCCCCCAAAAAAAAACAAAAAGAAAGAAAGAAACTATGATCAGAGTGAACAGACAACCTACAGAATGGGAGAAGATTTTTGCGATCTACCCATCTGACAGAGATCTAATATTCAGAGTCTACCATGAACTTAAACAAATTTACAAGAAAAAAAAACAGGCAATCCCATTAAAAACTGGTCAAAGGACATGAACAGACAGTTCTCAAAAGAAGACATTCATGTGGCCCACAAGCATAGGAAAAAAGCTCAACTTTGTTGATTATTAGAGAAATGCAAGCCAAACCACAGGAAGGTACCATCTCATGCCAGTCAGAATGGCAATTATTAAAAAAATCAAGAAATAACAGATGCTGGAGAGGATGCAGAGAAAAGAAATGCTTTTACAATTTTGGTGGGAGTATAAATTAGTTCAACCATTGTGGAAGATAGTGTGGCAAGTCCTCAAAGATATAGAAGCAGAAATACCATTTGACTCAGCAATTGCATTACTGGATCTATTGCATTTTTCACTTCATTTATTTTATTTTTCAGCTCCAAAATTTCTTGTTTTAAAATAATTTTAATCTCTGTTAAGCGTGTTCATTTGATCATTTATTATTTTCCTTATTTCATTGAATTGTTTATCTGTTTTTTCTTGAAGTTTGCTGAGCTTTCTTAAAGCAATTATTTTAGATGGTCTGTGAGGCAGTTTATACATCTTTATTTCTTTGGGGTCAGCTACTGGGAGACTATGTTATTTTGGTAGTATGTCTCCTTAGTTGTTCATGTTCTTTACTGCCTTATGTTGATTTCTGTGCATTTGTAGAGCAGTCACCTATACTAGAATTTACAGACTAGTTTTTGTGTATAAACACCTTTTGCTGTGGGTAAAAATGAGGTGCAAGAGTGTTTGCTAGGTGGGATGCAGCAGCAGTTCTGGCATCACTGAGTGCACAGCTGTGCAGTCTCTTTGTGTAGGGACGAGCCCCACAGGGTTGGTGGGTCTCTCCCTGTGTGCGGCAATGAGAGAGTGTAGAAATAAAGACACAAGACAAAGAGATAAAAGAAAAGGCAGCTGGGCCCGGGGGACCACTACCACCAATGCGCAGAGACCGGTAGTGGCCTCGAATGTCTGGCTGTGCTGTTATTTATTGTATACAAAGCAAAAGGGGCAGGGTAAAGAATGTGAGTCTTCTCCAATGATAGGTAAGGTCACGTGGGTCACGTGTCCACTGGACAGGGGGCCCTTCCCTGCCTGGCAGCCGAGGCAGAGAGAGAAGACAAAGAGAAAGACAGCTTACGCCATTGTTTCTACTTATCAGAGACTTTTAGTACTTTCACTAATTTACTACTGCTATCTAGAAGGCAGAGCCAGGTGTACAGGATGGAACATGAAGGTGGACTAGGAGCGTGACCACTGAAGCACAGCATCACAGGGAGACGGTTAGGCCTCTGGATAACTGTGGGAAAGCCTGATTGGTGTCAGTCCCTCCACAAGAGGTGGAGGAGCAGAGTCTTCTCTAAACTCCCCCGGGGAAAAGGAGACTCCCTTTCCCGGTCTGCTAAGTAGCGGGTGTTGTTCCTTGACACTTTTTGCTACTGCTAGACCTCGGTCTGCCTGGCAACGGGCGTCTTCCCAGATGCTGGCGTCACCGCTAGACCAAGGAGCCCTCTGGTGGCCCTGTCCAGGCATAACAGAAGGCTCGCACTCCTGTCTTCTGGTCACACCTCACTATGTCCCCTCAGCTCCTATCTCTGTATGGCCTGGTTTTTCCTAGGTTATGATTATAGAGCAGGGATTATTATAATATTGGGATAAAGAGTAATTACTACCAACTAATGATTAATGATATTCATATGTAATCATATCTAAGATCTATATCTGGTATGACTATTCTTGTTTTATATTTTATTATACTGGAACAGCTCGTGTCCTGGGTCTCTTGCCTCGGCGCCTGGGTGGCTTGCCGCCCACACTTTGCAGCTCTGTCAGCTGGGTTTGGTATTGACAAAGATTACATGGATCCTCAGCATGTGACAGTGTGGATGTTTGTTGCAGTAGTGTGAGTTGTTGGGGTTTATGGTGGTAGTAGCTGCTAAGATCTTCTTGATCCTGATGTTGTAGTGATGGAAGTTCTCTTGACACTGGATCCTACTTGCAAGCCCAAATGGCATTGGCTTTGATGTCTGCTGAGTGGTACCTGTGGAGTGGCCATAGAGATGAAGCCTGAAATGTTGGGATTCACTCAGGATGGTGGCAGAAGTATCAAAGGGAAATATTAGGAAAAGTTATAAGAAATAGTCACAAACCTTTTGGAAGGCCGAAAGGTTACATAGCTTGTAATAATTGAACAGGCTGAAGGCAGCCCGTTCTTACCTTAGAGCATTAGGTCATAGGGTAAATACTAGGGACAATAGAGGCTTCCGCAGTTAAGTCTGTTTACCCTACCTCCATTAACTAACCTTTGAGCCAGATGGCCCTCTTTGGGGGAGGTCGACCAGGGATATTGCCCCCTAATGGTGTTTACTTTAGATCGCAGCATCTGAGCTTTAATAATTCCTAGAACTACTCTCTTAACCATTTTAATTATCCACAAGTGTGTTGACTCAGAGCTTTTGTTGTTTATTGTATACTAAATAAATGCCTGGAGTGTGAACTGCTCAGGGCTGGCCGCAGTGACAAACCCCTCTTGGTGTGCAGGCGGTCGTACACTCAGCAGGACTGGCAAAAGAGAATATCTGTGTATCAGTGTCGGTTTTATTCATCTGTCGTTTGGGTCAGGGTCTGCGGGTGGACCCCCACAGCTGATGTCCTCCAGTGAGGAGCAATATCTCACTGAAGCACTGGTACTTGTGGAGGGTCTATGAATCCTGAATCTGAGGTCGTACTGGGATTGGTGGCTTGGGCACTGGCACCCTTGCTGTCTTGTTGGTAACAGTATGCAATGCATAGGTGCTTGTGAAGCAACTGTGGAGCTGAGCAGAGACATATGCAGAGATACAGGGCTCAGGTGCCCAGTTCTCTATGGTGGCTGTTGCCTGGAATATGGTCACATTCAAAGAGACCCTGGCTTCAGGATCTAGAATATGAACTAGATTGCTATGGCAATGACTTTGGTGTCTGATATGTGGGTATGTGCAGTGCAGCCCTAGATCCCAAGTCTGGAGTGTGGGCACTTGCAGGGCGGCTGCTACTCAAGGGTTGAGGGTTGGGAAGGATAGTGGTTCTATTCCTTTAGGGGCTCAACAGAGGCTGCCTTTGGAGGGGAAAGCGGTGTACAGCTGCATCTTTCTCTCTGAGGTTCCCCTGCAGGAATGACTGTTGGTTGTCTCTTGGATGTAAAAAGTAAAAAAGTAAAAGATGCCAGTGTTGTCTGTGGAGCAGGCCACTGGGGATGATGGTGGTTCCTGTACATGGCTGATACTAATAGTCTCTGCGTTTCAGTTTTGTTCCTAGCCATCTCTAGTTATCACAAACATGCTGATCTCACCAGCAATCCTTTCTGTATGAATATTCTCCATTTTTTGTGCTCTATTGCGTTGCTGCGGATTTTTTCTTGGACCTTGAGTCTTCTCAGGGTGGTTTTGGTTTGTGGATAGCCATCTATATATGTTTTTTGTGTATGTATGTGTGTTTGCAGTGGGGCAGGTCAGCACAGATGAAGGCTGGTATCTCCTACTCTGTCATCTTGATGACATTACTCAGTCATTTCTTGTTTTACTTTGACAGAATTTCAGACATTGTGTATGAAAATTTGTAGTGATAACTTGATGCTCTGGGTGATATTATATTCCTCCTGAAATGATTTATTTTTGTTTTTGGTAGAATGTTAGTTTTGGTAAAGCTCACTTTAATATCATGTGATTGACCTGATTTGAGTCTGAGTATCCTTCTATTAGAGGTATAGCCTATTTTCGTTCAACTTTACTGTTAAGATATAGCCCTTTTAAGGATCACAACACTAAGTCTTGGGTGTTTATGGTTACTCTTTACAATCTTTGGAGAGTAATGAAAGCTCTTCTCCACTTCTTAACCTCTAATTTGTTGTTTGTGATTTAGAAAATGCCTCTGGGCAAAATGTTGTGCCAAAAGCCTGGGTTATCTCTTGGTTCCACTCTGGAAGCATGTCTCCTTAAATCCCAGATCTCCAGCCTTCAAACAAAGGATATTTTTAAAAATTGGCTTCCTTTTGTTGTTCTTTGTAGGAGGCTTTGATTGCAGGAAGCTAGTCCTTAAGTGCTGGAAATTGACACCCTTTTATTTCCATATTTTAAAATTAAAACATTTAAAAACATTTTTAATGTTATATCATAGTTTTACATATTTTTGAAGTACATGTGATATTTTGATTCATGTATACAGTATGTAATAAAATCAGGGTAATTAGGATGCTCATACATCAATAATTTATCTTTTCTTTATGTTAGGAACATTACATTTCTTCTAGCTATTTGAAATATATAGTAAACTATTGTTCACTATAATTTCCCTACTGTACTATCAAATACCAGAACTTATTCCTTCTATCTAATTGTATTTTTTACCTATTAATGAAACTCTCTTCATCACCCCCTCCTCCCTTCTTTTTCCAGCCTCTGCTACCTCAATGAGATAAACTTTTTTAGCTCCCACATATGAGTGAGAACATTCAGTATTTGTTTTTTTGTTCCTGGCTTATTTCCCTTAACGTAATGACCTCCAGTTCTTCCACGTTGTTGCAAGTGACAAAACTTCACTCTTTTTTATGGCTGAATAATATTCCATTTTGTATACATACCACATTTTAAAATTCATTTATCCATTAATGGACACTTTGGTTGATTCCGTGTCTTTGCTATTATGAAAAGTGCTGCAATAAAGATGAGAGAATAGATATTTCTTTCATACACTGATTTCCTTTCTTTTGGATATATACCCACCAGTGGGATTGCTGGATCATATGGTAGTTCTATTTTTAGTTTTTTGAGGAACCTCCATAATGTTTTCCATAATGGCTGTATTATTTCACATTCTTTCCAATGATGTACAGGCATTCCCCTTTCTCTGCATTCCCACCAACTTTGTTATTTTTTGTCTTTTTGATAATAGCCATTCTAACTAGGGTGAGATGATAGCTCATTGTGATTTTGACTTTTATTTCCCTATTATTAGTAATGTTGAGCATTTTAAAAATATGCCTGTTGAGTATTTGTATGTCTTCTCTTGAGGAATGTTTTTTAACATTCTTTTAACCATTTTTAAATTAGATTAGTTGGGCTTTGTGCTATTGAGTTGCTCAAGTTCCTTATATATTATGGTTGTTAATCCCCTGTGTGGATGAAGAGATCGTGAATATTTTCTCCTAGTATGCAGGTTGTTGATTGTTTCCTGTGTTGTGCAGAAGCTTTTTAGTTTGATGTAATCTTATTTGTCTATTTTTGCTTTGGTTGTCTGTGCTTTTGAAGTCTTACCCAAAAAACTTTGCCCAGACCAAGGTCCTGTAGTGTTTTCCCAATGTTTTGTTCTACTAGTTTTGGAGTTTGAGGACTTACATTTAAATATTTCATCTATTTTGAGTTGCTTTTTTGTACATAGTGAGAGGTGGATCTAGTTTCATTCCTTTGCATATGGATATTGATTTTTCTGAGCATCATTTATTAAAGAGAATGTCCTCTTCCCATTGTGTATTCTTGGCATCCTGGTTGAAAATGAGTTGGCTGTAAGTATGTGGATTTATTTCTGGATTCACAGTTTTGTTCCGTTGGTCTCTGTATCTATTTTCATGCCAGTATGATGCCGTTTTGGTTACTATACTTTTGTAGTAGAATTTAAAATCATGTAGTGTGATGCCTCCAGCTCTGTTCTTTTTGCTCAGGATTACTTTAGCTATTCAGGGTATTTTGTAGTTTCATATGAATTTTTGGATTTTTTTTTATTTATGTGAAAAATGTCATTGGTATTTTGTTAGGGATTGCATTGAGTCTGTAGATTTCTTCGGGTAGTATAGACATCTTAATAATAGTAACCATTTTAATCCATGATTATGAGATATCTTATTATCTTTTGTGTTCTCTTACGTTTCTTTCATTAGAGTTTTATAGTTTTCCTTGTACAGATCTTTCACTTCTTTGGTTAAATTTATTCCTAGGTATTTTTTTAAAAAATTGTAGCTATTGTAAATTGGATTGCTTTTTTTTATTATACTTTAATTTCTAGGGTATATTTCTGCTAATGCTATCCCTTCCCGAGCCCCCCACCCCATGACAGGCCCCGGTGTGTGATGTTCCCCACCCTGTGTCCAGGTGTTCGCATTGTTCAATTCCCACCTATGAGTGAGATCATGCGGTGTTTGGCTTTCTGTCCTTGTGATAGTTTGCTCAGAATGATGGTTTCCAGCTTCATCCATGTCCCTACGAAAGACCTGAACTCATCCTTTTTTATGGCTGTGTAGTATTCCATGGTACGTATGTGCCACATTTTCTTAATCGTCTATCGTTGCTGGATATTTGGGTTGGTTCCAAGTCTTTGCTATTGTGAATAGTGCTGCAGTAAACATATGTGTGCGTGTGTCTTTATAGTAGCATCATTTATAATCCTTTGGGTATATACCCAGTAATGGGATGGCTGGGTCAAATGGTATTTCCAGTTCTAGATCCTTGAGGAATCGCCACATTGTCTTCCGCAATGGTTGAACTAGTTTACACTCCCACCAACAGTGTAAAAGTGTTCCTATTTCTCCACATGCTCTCCAGCACCTGTTGTTTCCTGACTTTTTAATGATCACCATTCTAACGGGTGTGAGATGATATCTCATTGTGGTTTTGATTTGCATTTCTCTGATGGCCAGTGATGATGAGCATTTTTTCATGTGTCTTTTGGCTGCATAAATGTCTTCTTTTGAGAAGTGTCCGTTCATATACTTCACCCACTTTTTGATGGGATTGTTTGATTTTTTCTTGTAAATTTGTTTAAGTTCTTTGTAGATTCTGGATATCAGCCCTTTGTCAGATGGGTAGATTGCAAAAATTTTCTCCCATTCTGTAGGTTGCCTATTCACTCTGATGGTAGTTTCTTTTGCTGTGCAGAAGCTCTTTAGTTTAATTAGATCCCATTTGTCTATTTTGGCTTTTGTTGCCATTGCTTTTGGTGTTTTAGTCATGAAGTCCTTGCCCATGCCTGTGTCCTGAATGGTATTGCCTAGGTTTTCTTCTAGGGTTTTTATGGCTTTAGGTCTAACATTTAAGTCTTTAATCCATCTTGAATTAATTTTTGTATAAGGTGTAAGGAAGGGATCCAGTTTCAGCTTTCTACATATGGCTAGCCAGTTTTCCCAGCCCCATTTATTAAATAGGGAATCCTTTCCCCATTTCTTGTTTTTGTCAGGTTTGTCAAAGATCAGATGGTTGTAGATGTGTTGTATTATTTCCGAGGGCTCTGTTCTGTTCCATTGATCTATAGCTCTGTTTTGGTACCAGTACCATACTGTTTTGGTTACTGTAGCCTTGTAGTATAGTTTGAAGTCAGGTAGCGTGATGCTTCCAGCTTTGTTCTTTGGCTTAGGATGGTCTTGGCGATGCAGGCTCTTTTTTGGTTCCATATGAACTTTCAAGTAGTTTTTTCCAATTCTGTGAAGAAAGTCATTGGTAGCTTGATGGGGATGGCATTGAATCTGTAAATTACCTTGGGCATTTTGGCCATTTTCACAATATTGATTCTTCCTATCCATCATCATGGAATGTTCTTCCATTTGTTTGTGTCCTCTTTTATTTTGTTGAGCAGTGGTTTGTAGTTCTCCTTGAAGGGGTCCTTTACATCCGTTGTAAGTTGGATTCCTAGGTATTTTGTTGTCTTTGAAGCAGTTGTGAATGGGAGTTCACTCATGATTTGGCTGCTTGTCTGTTATTGGTGTATAGGAATGCTTGTGATTTTTGCAGATTGATTTTGTGTCCTGAGACTTTACTGAAGTTGCTTATCAGCTTAAGGAGATTTTGCGCTGAGATGATGGGGTTTTCTAAATATACAATCATGTCATCTGCAAACAGGAACAATTTGACTTCCTCTTTTCCTAATCGAATACCCTTTATTTCTTTCTCCTGCCTGATTGCCCTGGCCAGAACTTCTAACACTATGTTGAGTAGGAGTGGTGAGAGAGGGCATCCCTGTGTTGTACCAGTTTTCAAAGGGAATGCTTCCAGTTTTTGCCCATTCAGTATGATACTGGCTGTGGGTTTGTCATAGATAGCTCTTATTATTTTGAGATATGTCCCATCAATATCTAGTTTATTGAGAGTTTTTAGCATGAAGGGTTGTTGAATTTTGTCGAAAGCCTTTTCTGTATCTATTGAGATAATCGTGTGGTTTTTTGTCTTTGGTTCCGTTTATATGATGGATTACTTTTATTGATTTGCATATGTTGAACCAGCCTTGCATCCCAGGGATGAAGCCAACCTGATCGTTGTGGATAAGCTTTTTGATGTGCTCCTGGATTCGGTTTGCCAGTATTTTATTGATTTCTCCATTGATGTTCATCAGGGATATTGGTCTAAAATTCTCTTTTTTTGTCGTGTCCCTGCCAGGCTTTGGTATCATGATGTTGCTGGCCTCATAAAATGAGTTAGGGAGGATTCTCTCTTTTCCTATTGATTGGAATAGTTTCAGAAGGAATGGTACCAGCTCCTCTTTGTACCTCTGGTAGAATTTGGCTGTGAATCTGTCTGGTCCTGGACTTCTTTTGGTTGGTAGGCTATTAATTATTGCCTCAATTTCAGAGCCTGTTATTTGTCTATTCAGGGATTTAACTTCTTCCTGGTTTAGTCTTGGGAGGGTCTATGTGTCCAGGAATTTATCCATTTCTTCTAGATTTTCTAGTTTATTTGTGTAGAGGTGTTTATAGTATTCTCTGATGGTAGTTTGTATTTCTGTGGGATCGGTGGTGATATCCCATTTATCATTTTTATTGCATTTATTTGATTCTTCTCTCTTTTCTTCTTTATTAGTCTTGCTAGTGGTCTATCAATTTTGTTGATCTTTTCAAAAAACGAGCTCCTGGATTCATTGATTTTTTGAAGGGTTTTCTGTGTCTCTATCTCCTTCCATTCTGTTCTTGTCTCAGTTATTTCTTGCCTTCTGCTAGCTTTTGAATGTGTTTGCTCTTGCTTCTCTAGTTCTTTTAATTGTGATGTTAGGGTGTTGATTTTAGATCTTTCCTGCTTTTCCTGGTGGGCATTTAGTACTATAAATTTCCCTCTACATGCTGCTTTAAATGTGTCCCAGAGATTCTGGTATGTTGTGTCTTTGCTCTCCTTGATTTCAGAGAACATCTTTATTTCTGCCTTGTTGTGTACCCAGTAGTCATTCAGGAGCAGGTTGTTCAGTTTCCATGTAGTTGTGCGGTTTTGAGTGAGTTTCTTAATCCTGAGTTCTAATTTGATTGCACTGTGGTCTGAGAGACAGTTTGTTATAATTTCTGTTCTTTTACATTTGCTGAGGAGCACTTTACTTCCAACTATGTGGTCAACTTTGGAATAAGTTCAATGTGGTGCTGAGAAAAATGTATATTCTGTCGATTTAGGGTGGAGAGTTTGGTAGATGTCTATTAGGTCCACTTGGTGCAGAGCTGTATTCAATTCCTGGATATCCTTGTTAACTTTCTGTCTCGTGGATCTGTCTAATGTTGACAGTAGGGTGTTAAAGTCTCCCATTATTATTGTGTGGGAGTCTAAGTCTCTTTGTAGGTCTCTAAGGACTTGCTTTATGAATCCGGGTGCTCTTGTATTGGGTGCATATATATTTAGGATAGTTAGCTCTTCTTGTTGAATTGATCCCTTTACCATTATGTAATGCCTTTCTTTATCTCTTTTGATCTTTGTTGGTTTAAAGTGTGTTTTATCAGAGACTGGGATTGCAATCCCTGCTTTTTTTGTTTTCCATTTGCTTGGTAGATCTTCCTCCATCCCTTTATTTTGAGCCTCTATATGTCTCTGCACGTGAGTTGGGTTTCTTGAATACAGCACATTGATGGGTCTTGACTCTATCCAATTTGCCAGTCTGCATCTTTTAATTGGGGCATTTATCCCATTTACATTTAAGGTTAATATTGTTATATGTGAATTTGACCCTGTCATTATGATGTTAGCTGGTTATTATGCTTGTTAGTTGATGCAGTTTCTGCCTAGCATCCATGGTCTTTAGAATTTGGCATGTTTTCACAGTGGCTGGTCCCGCTTGTTCCTTTCCATGTTTAGTGCTTCCTTCAGGACCTCCTGTAAGGCAGGCCTGGTGGTGACAAAATCTCTCAGCATTTGCTTGTCTGTAAAGGCTTTTATTTCTCCTTCACCTATGAAGCTTAGTTTGGCTGGATATGAAATTCTGGGTTGAAAATTCTTTTCTTTAAGAATGTTGAATATCGGCCCCCACTCTCTTCTGGCTTGTAGAGTTTCTGCAGAGAGATCAGCTGTTAGTCTGATGGGCTTCCCTTTGTGGGTAACCCGACCTTTCTCTCTGGCTGCCCTTAACATTTTTTCCTTCATTTCAACTTTGGTGAATCTGACAATTATGTGTCTTGGAGTTGCTCTTCTCGAGGAGTATCTTTGTGGCGTTCTTTGTATTTCCTGAATTTGGATGTTGGCCTGCCTTGCTAGGTTGGGGAAGTTCTCCTGGATAATATCCTGAAGAGTGTTTTCCAATTTGGTTCCATTCTCCCCATCACTTTCAGGTACACCAGTCAAACGTAGATTTGGTTTTTTCACATAGTCCCATATTTCTTGGAGGCTTTGTTTGTTTCTTTTTACTCTTTTTTCTCTCAACTTCTCTTCTTGCTTCATTTCATTAATTTGATCTTCAATCACTGATACCTTTCTTCCACTTGATCGAATTGGCTACGTAATTCTCGTGCCATGGTTTTCATCTCCATCAGGTCATTTAAGGTCTTCTCTACACGGTTTATTCTAGTTAGCCATTCGTCTAATCTTTTTTCAAGGTTTTTAGCTTCCTTGAGATGGGTTTGAACACCCTCCTTTAGCTCAGAGATGTTTATTTTTACTGATCTTCTGAAGCCTACTTCTGTCAACTTGTCAAAGTCATTCTCCATCCAGCTTTGTTCCATTGCTGGCAAGGAGCTGTGATCCTTTGGAAGAGAAGAGGCGCTCTGATTTTTAGAATTTTCATCTTTTCTGCTCTGGTTTCTCCCTATCTTTTTGGTTTTATCTACCTTTGGTCTTTGATGGTGCTGACCTACAGATGGGGTTTTGGTGTGGATGTCCTTTTTGTTGATGTTATTCCTTTCTGTTTGTTAGTTTTCCTTCTAACAGTCAGGACCCTCAGCTGCAGGTCTGTTGGAGTTTGCTGGAGGTCCACTCCAGATCCTGTTTGCCTGGGTATCACCAGCAGAGACTGCAGAACAGCAAACTTTGCAGAACAGCAAATGTTGCTGCCTGATCTTTCCTCTGGAAGCTTCATCTCAGAGGGCACCCCACTGTATGAGGTGCCAGTCGGCCCCTACTGGGAGGTGTCTCCAAGTTAGGCTACTCAGGGGTCAGGGACCCACTTGAGGAGGCAGTCTGTCTGTTCTCAGCTGCAGTGGGCTCCACCCAGTTCGAGCTTCCCGGTTGCTTTGTTTACCTAGTCAAGCCTCAGCAATGGCAGATGCCCCTCCCCCAGCCTCACTGCCGTCTCTCAGTTCAATCTCGGACTGCTGTGCTAGCAGTGAGCAAGGTTTCATGGGCATGGGACCCGCCAAGCCAGGAGCAGGATATAATCTCCTGGTGTGCTGTTTGTTATGACTGTTGGAAAAGCACAGTATTAGAGCAGGAGTGTCCCAATTTTCCAGGTACCATCTGTCACAGCTTCCCTTGGCTAGGAAAGGGAATTCCCCGACCCCTTGCACTTCCCAGGTGAGGTGATGCCCTGCCCTGCTTCGGCTCACACTCCATGGGCTGCACGCACTGTCCAACAAGTCCCAATGAGACGAACCCAGTACCTCAGTTGGAAATGCAGAAATCACCCGTCTTCTGCATCGCTCATGCTGGGAGCTGTAGACTGGAGCTGTTCCTATTCGGCCATCTTGGAAAGATCTCAGGATTGCTTTCTTGATTTATTTTTTGGATTGATTGCTGTTTGCATGTAGAAACACTATTGATTTTTTTTGTGTGTTGATTTTATATCCTGCAAATTTACTGAATTCGTTTATCAGTCCTGTGATTTTTTTCATGGAGTATTTATATTTTTCTAAATATAGGATCATGTCATCTGGAAAAAAGATAATTTGACTTCTTCCTTTCCAATCTGGGTGCCCATTATTTCTTTCTCTTGCCTAATTGCTCTGGCTAGAAATTCCAGTACTATTTTGAATACAAGTGGTGAAAATGGGCATCCTTGCCTTGTTACAGATCTCAGTGGGAAGGCTTTCAGTTTTTCTTTGTTCAGTATGATATTAGCTGTGGGCTTGTCATGTGTCCTTTATCATGTGCAGGTATGTTCCTTATATACCAGTTTGTTGAGGGTTTTTATCATGAAGGGATGTTGAATTTTATTGAATGTTTTTTAAGCCTGTATTGAAATGATCATATAGTTTTTGTCCTTTATTCTGTTGATATGATTTATCACATTTACTGACTTGTACATGTTGAACCATTTTTTGCATCTCTAGGTTTAATTCCAATAGATCATGATAAATAATCTCTCTTAGTATGTTGTTAGATTGCTAGTATTTTGTTGAGGATTTTTGCATCTATGTTCATTAGGGATATTGGCCTGTGGTTTTTGTTGTGTTCTTGTTCAGTTTTGGTATCAGAGTAATTCTAGCCTTATACATGAGTTGAGTACTATTCTCTCCTCTTCAGTTTTTTGAAATAGTTTGAGTAGAGTTGATATTAGTTCTTCTTCCAATGTTTGGTAGACTTTAACAGTCAATCTGTCAGATCCTGGGCTTTTCTTTGATGGGAGACTGCTTATAACTGCTTTGATCTTGTTATTCATTATTGGTATGTTCAGATTTTCTATTTCTTCATAGTTCAATCTTGGTAGGTTGTATGTGTCCAGAAATTTATCCATTTCTTCTAGATTATCCAAGTTATTGGCACATAGTTGCTCATAATAGTCTCTAATGATCCCTTGTATTTCTTTGGTTTCAGTTGTAATGTTTCCTTTTTCTTCTCCAATTTTATTCATTTGGGGCTTCTCTTTTTTATTCTCCTTTTTATTCTAACTAAAGGTTTGCCAATTTTGTTTTATCTTTTCAAAATTCAACTTTTCATTTTGCTGATCTTTTGTATTTTTTTTTGGTCTCAATTTCACTTATTTCTGCTCTGATCTTTTAAAAATGTTTTTCTTTCTACTAATTTCAGGGTGGTTTATTCTTGCTTTTATAGTTCCTTCAGGTACACTGTTAGGTTGCTTATTTGAAATTTACTTAATGTAGCTATTTATTAGTATAAACTTCCCTCTTAGTACACTTTTTCCATATCCCATAGATGCTAGTGTGTTTTGTTTCCATTTTCATTTGTTTCAAAAATATTTAAAATTCCTTCTTAATTTCTTCCTTGACCCATTGGTTGTTTGAGGATATATTGTTTAATTTTCATGTATTTGTACAGTTTCCCAAGTTCCACTTGTTCTTGATTTCTAGTTTTATTCCACTGTGGTCGGAAAAGACACCTGATACAATTTTTACTTTTTTGAATTTGTTGAGACTTATTTTGTGGCTAAAATGTGGTCTATCCTGGAGGTTATTCCATTTGCTGATGAGAAGAATGTGTATTCTGCAGCAGTTGGGTAAAGTGTTCCCTAAATGTCTGTTAGGTCCAATTCATGTGTAGTTTAACTACAATATTTCTTTGTTGATATTCTGCGTGGATGATCTGTCCACCGCCAAAAGTGTGTTGTTGAAGTCCCTTACTATTATTGTATTATAGTATATCTCTCATTTCAAATCTATTAATATTTGCTGATATATTTGGGTGCTCTGGTGTTGGGTGCTTACGTATTTGCTATTATTATCTCCTATTGTTGAAGTGACCCCTTTATCAATTATACAATGGCCTTTTTGCCTTTTTGTATAATTTTTGACTAAAAGTCTATTTTATATTATCTAAGCATAGCTACTCCTGTTCATGTTTGGTTTGCCTTTGCATGGGATATCTTTTTCCATCCCTCCACTTTCAATCTGTGTGCATCTTTATAAGTGAAGTGAATTTCTTATATGCAGCATATAGTTGGGTTCTGTTTTTAATTCATGCAGCCACTCTATATCTTTTAATTGGATAATTTAATTTACTTAATAACAGTGTTATTATTGATAGGTATGTCCTTACTACTGCCATTTTGCTACTTGTTTTATAGTTTTTGTGTAACTTTTCTCTTCCTTTCTTACTGTTTTCCTTTGTATGTAAGTGGTTTTCTCTGGTAGCATGTTTTAATTCATTGCTTTTAATTTTTAGGATATCAATGATAGGTTTTTACTCTGTGGTTTCCATGATGCTTATGTAAAGCATCTTATAGCCATAGCAAGTTGTTTAAAACTGACACCAACTGAACTGATTTCACACAACACGAAGAAAAAAACAACCCTGTACACATTAACTTGCTTCTCTCCCCACATTTTGCATTTTTGAAGTCACAATTTACTTTATAAAAAATAATTCTGGTTTAAAATAGTTATGTTTTATACCTTCAGGATTTCTGTTTGATTTTAATTATCTTAATCACTCTTAAAATTTCTATGATAAATATTGCCTATTTAAAATAGGCAATATTTTTATTTTTAATAGTTTAAAATATTCTTATTTTTAATAGTTTTGTCTGTTAGTCTTCTTACTAAAGATATAAATGGTTTAAACACCACAATCACAATAACGTGTAACAATCACCTTAGCATTCTATTCTTTGGGTTTGAAGAACTTCCATTAGCACTTCTTGCTGGACAGGTCTAGTAGCAATGTATTTCCTCAGCTTTTGTTTGTCTGCTAAAGCTTTTTCTTTCTCCTTCATTTCCTAAGGATAGCTTTGTTGGGTACAATGTTCTTTGTTTGGCATTTTCTTTAGCACTCTGGATATATTGTTTCACTCCCTCCTGGCCTGTAAAATTTCTGCTAAGAAGTCTGCTGCTGCCACGTGTATTGGATCTCCCTTATATTTTCTTTCTTTTCTCTTGCTGCTTTTTGAATCCTCTCTTTGTCTTTTACCTTTTAGTGTTTTTTTTATGTCTTGGGGTGTTCTTATTTGTGTTGAATCTGATTGACGACCTTTAACCTTTCTGTACCCGGATATTTATATCTTTCTTCAGGTTTAGAAAGTTTATGTTATTGTTTATTTGGATAAACTTTCTACCCCTTTGTCTTTTTAAATTCCCTCTTTAAGTCCAATAACCTGAATATGTTCTCCTTTAATGTTGTCTCGTAGGTCCTGTAAGCTTTCTTTATTCTTTTTCATTCTTTTTTTCTCCTCTGACTGTATATTTTCAGATAATCTGTCTTTGAGCTCACTGATCATACTGTTTGATCACTTCTGCTGTTTAGGCTCACTATTGCATTTTTCATTTCATTCATCGTATTTTGTACCTTCAGGATTTCTGTTTGATTTTAATTATTTCAATCTCTCTTAAAATTTCTATGATAAATTTCTAAATGGATTCTCTATGTTCCTTAAAGTTAATTGAGCTTCCCTACAGCAGCTTTTTTGAATTCTTTGTATGAGAGATCACACATCTCCATCATTTTAAGTTTGGTCTCTGGTGCCTTATTTTGTCCATTTGTTGAGGTCATATTTCCCTAAATGTTCTTGATGCTTGTGGAAGTGTGACAATATCCATGCATTGAGGGATTAGGTATTTATTTCATTCTTTACAGACTGGCTTTGTTTATGCCTTTCCTTTAGAGGGATTTCCAGGGATTCTAAGCTGACTTACTGTTGTTTTCCCAGAGCCTGTGACCACTGCAGCTGTCTCAGCATTATAAGACACCCTAAGCCCAGGCTTACTGTGAACCTCTTGAAGGCTTCAAGGTTGACACAGCTTTCTGACCCAGATGGACCTGGGAAAGACTCAAGAAGGGTACTGGGGTTGTGTGAAAATGCTGAATGACTGTCCCAGTGGCCCAGATAGGCGCATACCTCCTAGCAAGTCTCTATACAGGTGGGCTGTGTCCCCAAGTACAGCAAGAGTAGCAAAAGGCCTGGGCCCTTTTGGGAGCTGCTGTGAGAAGGAGGCTAGTAGGCCCATGTCAATTCAGATAAGCATGCATCATCCAGCAGATTCCTGCACAAGTGGGCTAGTTTCTTGACTGCTGCAGGAAGGGCCAGAGCTGAGATTGGTCCCCTTCAAGATCTGCTGTGAAACAGAGGCTGGCATGCTGGTATAGCTACCTTACTGAAGCAGGAGGGTTTTGAGCTGAAATTGGGCCCACTTGTGAAAGAGTAAAGGCAGACCCAGAGCATGCCAAACGCAGTCAAGAGATCTTTATTAGCAGAGTCAGGTCAGGTTGCGCAGAGAGAGAGAGTGCTGTTGGGATGGGATATTTATATCCCTTAGGGCTACGTGGGTATCGATGATTGGGTCTGGGGGGCGGGCCAGGGGATGAGCGTGGGGAGCGGGAGGTGTTATTTTCTTATTGGTTCTTTCTTGGCGGATTTAACATTGCGTCAGGTGTGGAGAGGGAGGAAGAACCCGGAACTGTCGCCATCTTGTGGTACCTTACGTGTCTGCGCCACCCAACAACTTGGGATTTTCAGAGGTCAATCTCAGTGTAGAGGGGTACATGCCACCCAGCAAGTTCCTGCACAGATAGGATAGTTCCTCAACTGCAGTGAGAGAGACCAGAGCTGAGATTGGGCCCCCTCAGGATCTGCTGTGGGATAAAGGTTATAGAGCCCAGTCTTGTTGGCTCAGAGGGCACATGTCTCACAGGAGGACCCTGCAAAAATGGGATAGTTCCTTGACTGCAGCAGAAGGGACTGGGCTCCTTTGGGATCTCCTGTGTGATGCAGCATGGAAAGTCCATCTTGTTGGCCCAGACAGGTACGCATTTCCCAGCAGCTCTCAGCACAGATGGGATAGTTTCTCGACTGCAGTGAGAGGCACTGGAGCTGAGAGTGGACCCCCTTGGGATCTGCTGTGGGACAGAGATTGGCAAGCCCATCACGGAGGCTCAGATTTCCGGGTTACAAGAGATGAGTGAGTCTCCCTTTGGGATTCTTGTGTGAGTAGCTCTGAGCTGGGATCTCAGCTAAGGAAGGTGGAAGCAGAGCCACAGCGCACTTTTCAGGGTCACTGCCAAGATCAATGTCAGCAGGCAGACAAGCCTTTCCACCAAGGCATTGGTGTGCATGATTCCTTCTGGAATCCTTGGCAGATGGTTTTGGTTGTAAGCTCAAAGCCGAATGAGACTTTAAACAAGCCCCTTCAAGGACTAGGACGTTACTGGGCTTGAATCTGCAAGAAATCTTGGCAAATCAGCCACTTGGGTGTTGGTCTGCAATCTAAAAATGATTCTCCTGGGTCTTGGGCTCCACTGGGTATTTGAGGAACTCCTACCTGAATCCTGAGGATCCTGCAGAGAGACTTTTGACTTGGAATGGGTGCAGAATTGTTGTTGTTCTGGGAGATATGATTAGGTTATTTTCTAGTCTGCCATCGTGGTGACATCACCCCTCAATATTTTTAATTACCACCAAAATCAATCAGTTTATAGCTGATCTTTCCTCTGTCTCCAGATTTGTATTTTCAACTGCTTAATTGACATCTCTACTTTGATGTTCTCTAGTTATCTCAAACTCAACTTATCCTAATAGAATTTATCATTTTATCCAATTCTGTTATGTCTTATATGCTTTATATCACTGTAGGTTTTATCTAATCCAGAAACTAGGGGATTATTTTAGATTCCTTCACACTTCATGTTTAATCAGCCAGTAAGGCTAAAACTTACCACTTTTCATTGCTTCCCTGAATCACTACAATAATTATCCATTTTTCCCTCCCACAATCCAGTTGCTTTAATCAAATTTATACTTTCTATCGCATTTTCCCATATTTCATATTTTTTCAATGTCAATCCAAGCCTATGATTTTCCTGTTGAAATACTTTCCAATGGCCCCCTACTGTCTGCAAGATTTAGTTCAATACTTTAGTATTAACTCTTTGATGATTTGACTTCTTTATTATCTTGCCTCGCCCCATCTCTCCGGCTTTCACTCTTGACTTCCTCCTCCCTGTCATTAAATTTTAATATATTTATTTTAGCTGTGATCTCTCCCACTTTTCTAATAAGCTAAAGTCTTCTGTTCAAAATGTCTTCCTACCTTTCTGCTTGGTAAACTAGTAATCCCCTGCTCAGGGGTCTTTCATAAAGCTTTATTCCTCTTGTTTCACATCTGAAGGATTATTTCTTCTGTCTTATTTCTACTTTTTTATACTCTGTTTATATGTCATAGATAGTCTTAATTTGGTAGGTGTTTGTTTCATCCCCTAAAATAAAGTCTCCTTGTCATTAGGTACCTTATTAATTGTTGATACTCCAGAGCTTAATATATTATTCATTGGCATACAGTAGATAATCTGAAAAAAATGAGCTAAGTGCTGAAATTCTTAGAATCAAGCAACCTTAGTTTACAGTGTTAGATAACAATTAGGGGGGAGGGACCGCATTAGGAGATACACCTAATGCTAAATGACGAGTTAATGGGTGCAGGAAATCAACATGGCACATGGATACATATGTAACAAACCTGCACATTGTGCCATGTACCCTAAAACCCTAAAGTATAATAATAAAAAAAAAAAAGAAAGAAGAGAAACAAAAACAAAACAAAAAAAGAAACATCTTTCTGAAGTAATGTTCCATATTAGAAGAGAGGGTGAATTGAATTCAGGACAGATTTCTAGGAAATTCTCCTTATTGTGGAAAAACAGTCTGTCTGCTTTGAAAAGCAGTTGAACAGATGATCCAAACAATGACAGGAAGAAAGAAGCAAGGGGAAAGAAAGATAAGAAAGATAGCAGATATGTTCAGGGCAGAAAGGAACTTTAAATAAGGAGAACAGAAGTCAAAAAACAATGAAGGAAATATGAATTAGAGGACTTTTGATTCATACTTTGGTAGAAGCTAGTTAAAGTAGAAGAGCTCAGACTGTAAAATGTGCTTTCTACTTGTACGGACATAAGTATTTAAAGTTTTCCTGTGAATTATACGGCATCCTGGCCCAAGTCTTTATAGCCTTCCCTCTAGAGATAATAATGAATCTTTTTTACAGTCTCTTACAAAAGCTCTATTATGGAGAGTTGACAGCTATTCAGAGTACCTAGATAACAAATTCATCCTGCAATAATCTCATATTTAAATAGGGAAAAGCTTTCCCCTTGCAGCCTAGAAAAACATGAGCAGAGACATTTTTGAATACTGAGGAGAAAAATTCACCTTGTTTGTATTTTATTTTGCACAGTCTGTAGGCTTCGTAACTGCTTTGTTATACAGAGATATCATTAGGACCCACACCAGGCATCAGCAACAGCAAAATTCTCACATTTCTAGGGTTTTTAAAGAGTGCTCTCAGCTTCCTCAGCAACAGATGTAAGATCATTTTGTCTTTGAAACTGGAAAAAAGTAACCTCTTACAAATCATATCATGTTTCTTAAAATTGTACAACTAATAAATAGATCTTTTTCTTAAAAAATACAGGTAATACTGATATTTATAGAGTAAAATCTTAAAGTATCCTACTTCTGTCCCATTCCTATTTCAACCTTCTTTCTTTCTTTCTTTCTTTCTTTCTTTCTTTCTTTCTTTCTTTCTTCCTTCCTTTCTTTCTTTCTCTCTCTTTCTTCCCTTCCTCCCTTCCTCCCTTTCTTCTTTCTTTCTTTCTTTCTTTCTTTCTTTCTTTCTTTCTTTCTTTCTCTCTCTCTTTCTTTCCTTCATTTCCTTCCTTCCTTCCTTCCTTCCTTCCTTCCTTCCTTCCTTCCTTCCTTCTTTCCTTCCTTCCTTCTTCCCTTCCTCCCTTTCTTCTTTCTCTCTCTTTCTTTTTCTTTCTCCTTCCTTCCTTCCTTGGGTTTTTTTTTTTTTTTTTTCAAGGTCTTGTTCTGTCACCCAGGCTGGAGTGCAGTGGTGCAGTCTCAGCTCACTGCAACCGCCTCTCTCTCAGGTTCAGACTCAAGCCATTCTCATGCCCCAGCCACCGGAGTAGTTAGGATTACAGGCCTGTGCCACCATGCCTGGCTAATTTTTTTGTATTTTTAGTAGAGACGGGGTTTCACCATGTTGACCAAGCTGATCTTGAACTCCTGGCCTCAAGTGATCCTCCTGTCTCAGACTCCCAAAGTGTTAGGATTACAGGTGTGAGCCACCATGACCAGCCTTCAACCTACTTTCTTAATTTCTGTTGGATCACTTGTATCTTTTGGTATACTTTCAAACTTTTATAATAAAAATAACCATAGTCTTCTTGAACATAAATCTTAATAGATGCCAGCACCCTAGCCTCTCAAGACATTTCTCACCCATTACCTATTCCTTCCCTTCAAGGTAATGGTCATTTTGACTTTTAGATAAGGTCATCAGTCCTGTCAATTTTTTTTCTAGTTTCATCAACTAAGCTTCATCCCTAAACACTATAGGTTAGCTTTAGTTTTACCTGGTTTCAAACTTCAGATGAATGGAATTTTTTAAAAGTATGCATTCTTTTGAGTTTTTATACTCAACATTTTATTTGTAAGATCCATCCATGTTGTTAAGTGCAGGTATAGTTCCTTTTAATCACCATGTCAAATTTCAATAAAGTAATACACCTCAACTTATTCACCACTCACCCACCTGTGTTGTTTCCACTTTGGGGCTACTATGAATAATACTGCTCTCTATATATTCCTGGAAGTTTATCTTAATGCATAAGTGCAAATGTTTCTGTTAGTTATATACCAAGGACTTAAATTACTGATCATAGGGTTTGCACATTTTAATTTTTAGTAGGTAATGCCCAAAAGGTTTTAAAAATTGTTGCAATAACTTATATTTCAACTAGGAGTGTGAGAGATATTTCTTTTATCCATAATCTTTGCTATCAGTTGGCATTGTCAATATTTTGAAATTCAGTCATCATTCCAGTAGGTACTTTAAAATATCTCACTGTCATTTTAATGTTATTATTACAATGAATAGATTTATATCTGACATTTTGTTATTTGTTTTATACGTGTCTCATGTGTTTTCTCTTCCTTTCCTTTTTTTTTTTTTTTTTTTTGTGAGATAGAGTTTTGCTCTGTCACCCATGCTGGGGTACAGTGGCCTGAATATGGCTCATTGCAGCCTTGACCTCCTGGGTTCCAAGTGATCCTCCCACTTCAGCTGCTCAAGTAGCTGGGACCACAGGCATGTGGCACTATGCCTAGCTAGTGTTTTTATTTTTACTTTTTTGTAGAGGTGAGGTCTCATCATGTTGCCCAGGCTGGTCTTGAACTCCTGGGCTCAAATGGTCCTCCCAAGTTGGCCTCCCAAAATGCTGGGAATATGGGTGTTAACCAACCAAGCCTGGGCATTGTGTTCTTTCTTTATTCTTTAAAAATTAAACATACTTTCTGTATGTTAATTCCCTTATTTTTAAGCTATTATAGTTTTAGCTTGCTTAATCACTAAATAAGCACCCTAATTTATCACAGTCTACTTCAGATGAATGCTAATTCAATTCCAGTAAAATACAGCAACTTTATTCCCATATAACTAATTCCCTTTCCTTTTCTTTGTGCTATTATTGTCATCTATTCTATCTATATATATTATGTAACTACCAATATGGTGTTATAATTACTGCTTTTATAATCTTATCTTTTAAAATTTAAGAGAAAAATTGAGAAACTATCTATTGAAGAAGGGTTGGCAAGCTGTGATACATGGACCAAATCTAGCCCACTCCCGTTTTTGTAAATAAAGTTTTGCTGGAACAAGCCATATCCATTCCTTTATGTATTGTCTATGAATACTTTCATGCTAAAAGTTGGAGCTGAGTAGTTATGACAGATGGAATTAATGTTACTAATAACATGACCTTAAATTAAGGTAATCATCCTGGATTACCTGGGTGAGCCCAATGCAATTAATGCAACTGTCTTTTAAATCAGTTAACAGAAGAAAACACAAAAGAAGTATTTATACTGATTTTCATAACCACCTACATAATTACTTTTACTGGTACTTTTTTTATTTATTCATGTGCATTTGAGTTTCATCTGATGTTACTTCTTTTCAGTCTAAAGAACTTCCTTTAGTGTTTCTCATGAGGAATTTCTGCTAGCAACACATTATTCATCAGTGTGTGTCTCTATTTCACCTTCATTTTTGAGGGATAGTTTTAAAGGATAAAGAATTCCTGCCTGACTGTTTTTCCCCCTGCACTTTAATATCCCATTCTACTACCTTCGGGCCTCCATTGTTTTGGATGAAAACCCAGCTGTTAATATTACTGTGGTTCTTTTATATATGAAGAGTCTTGTTTTTATTTTTTTTTGCTGCTTTCAAGATTTTCTTTTTTTATCAATTTGACATGGAGGTGTCTAGGAGGATCTCTTTGTGTTTATTTTACTTGAAGATCCTTGAGCTTTTTGGATGTATTGAATATTTTCCATGAAATTAGGGGAATTTGGGGGCCATTATTTATTTAATTTTTTTCTGGTACTGCCCATTTTTATGGGACTCCCATTATACATGTGATGGTATCTCAAAGGATTTTGAGGTTCTGTACAGTTTTCTTCATTTTCTTTTTTTCCTGTTTTTTGGACTGGGCAATATCTTTTTTGCTATCTTTATGTCTGTTTATTTTGTCTTTTGTCAGCTCACCTCTGCTCTTGAGTTCCTCTAGTGGCTTTTCATTTCAGTTCTTGTATTTTTAAACTCTAGAACCTCCATTGGGTTTTTTATAATTTCTGTTTCTTTTATTGACTTTTATTTGATGAACCATTGTTGCCATCTTATAATTCTTCAAACATATTTACTTTACTAATTTTTGAAGCCTTTCTTTGTTAAGTCCAACATTTATTCTTCCCTTGCTCAAAGACACTGCGTCTATTAAGTGTTGTTTTAAACTCTATGGGTAACTATTTCCTATTGTTTGCATACTTTTTGTTGTTGAAAACTGGACATTTTAGATAATATATGGTAGCAATTTTAGATTCTGATTGCCTTATTTCCCAGGAGTGGTGGTTATTGCTAACCACCAGTATCTTGGAATACTGGAAGTCCTAACTCCCAGTACCTTGGAATGTGACTATATTTGGAAATAGGGTCTTTTAAGTGGCAATGAAGTTATAATAAGGTAATTAGAATGAGCCCTAATCCGATATGACTGGTGAGCTTAGAAGAGACTAGGACACAGACAAATAAAGAGAGAAGACCATGTGAAGACGCAGAAGACAGCCAAGTGAAAGCCAAGGAGAGAGGCCTCAGAAGAAACTAACCCTGCCAACACCTTGATCTTGAACTTTTAGCCTCTAGAATTGTAAGAAAATAAGTTTGTTGTTTAAGCTACAGTCTGTGGTGCTTTGTTATAGAAGCTCTAGGAAAGTATTAGACACCTTGAGCCAGTAAGACTTCTACCCTTTCCCAATGAATCAGTGTAGCTTGAGCAATATATTCAAAGTTGAGGCTGCCCCAGCTTTTACTTTATTTTTACAACGCCTCTTGTTCAACCAAGGGCTCACTAGGACCTTCTCCTGTCTCCGTAGTATGTATATAGCTTTGCACATATTTATATTCTTCCAGACTACAGGGGAAAAGTAGGAAGTTATCAAGGTCCACAGTGGCTGTCCTGTTCTTCAAATTTCTCTGTTGAGTTTCTGGTTGGTTGCTAGTAAATTTTTTGCCCCAACAAGTATTGTGATCTTAGTCAGGCTAGGAGTGACCTTGGCCTTATCTGCTTGTTTGCCACTGGGATTACTGTTGTTTTAATAACACTCTTGGTCATGGAACTTTCTGAGCTCTGTTCCAAATAAAACTAGTCATCTCAAGCAATGAGGCTGCTGGGCCTCACAGTCTGACCCACCAAGATAAACTTCTGCGTAATGGAATCTGAGGGTGGGGTGGTATATTAGTCTGTTTTCACATTGCTATAACAAACTTGCCAAGACTGGGTAATTTATAAAGGAAAGAGGTTTAATTGACTTACAGTTCCACATGGCTGGGGAGACCTCAGGAAACTTATAATAATGGCCTAAGGCAAAGGGGAGGCAAGGACCTTTTTCACATGGCAGCAGGAGAAAGAAGACTGAGTGAACGAGGAACTTGCTAAACACTTATAAAACTATCAGATCTCATGAGAACTCACTATCATGAGAATAGCATGGGGAAAACTGCCCCCATGATCCAATTTCCTCCCATCAGGTTCCTCCTTCAACACCTGGGGATTACATTTCAAGATGAGATTTGGGTGGGGACACAAAGCCTAACCATATCAGGTGGGAAGAGTGAGAACAGTCCCAAGCTAACATGCCACAGACATCCACTGTTCTTACTGAGGTCCAGTAGATTTTCTTAAATAAACACTTTTCAAGTTCTTGTATGCTTGGTCAACTTCCTGAATCTTTAGAAGGTTGTTTATTGACAATTTTGTTCAGTTTTATAATTTCATTTTTAGGGAGAGTTACCATGTCCTCAATCAGCCATTCTGGAAATGCAACTCATTCCCTCTCTTCAGAAATCCTTTTACCATATAGTCTTATAGTTGTTTCCATATTTCAATCAGTTGTTGATCATAGTAGTCTTCCTTGACCATCCTACATAAAATAATCTTGCCTTATCTCCTTACTTTGCTTTATTTTACTTCATAACATTTTTCAGTTATTGACATTTTATATTTTTATGTGTTTGTTTATTGCCTTTCTCCCCCAATGGAATGCAAACTCCCTAATGGAAAAGCCATTGTTTTGTTGATCATTGCATCCTTAGTGCCTATGACAATGCCTAGCAAATAGCATGCTCTCCATAAATATTTGAGAAAGAATGAATGAATGTTAGATATGTAGTCTTTTAAGCTTGTGAGAAAATAGTCATTCTCATAAACTTTTGTGAGTTGTTATAGCATTTTGGGACGTTGTTACACTTGATCCTGCAATTACATTTCTAGGAATCAAACACCTAAAGCATTAGTGGTCCTGTATGCAAAAATATTTATACTCAGATGTTCACTGCATCATTGTTTAGAATTTAGAAAAAACTGGAAACCAAGCTACATATGCAGTAATTAGGGAATGTTAAATACTAAGAAAAACAATGAGGGCAATAAAAGGCAGTATTTAGATATGTTTTGTAATGGAAAGATATTTCTAATCATTGCAAAAAATGCATGTGACATAACAATGTGAATATCATACAATTAGTAAAAAAGAGAATGTGTGTGTATTGGTCTTTTTTTGTATAGAATTAGATGTGTGGATATGATGAGAACTATATTAAGGAAAAAATCACTTTTTACTCTATATGCTTTTTACTTTTAAATGTAGTTTCATGTATTACTTTTATAATTTTATGCTTTCTATTTATAAAATAACAAACATAAAAATAAAGGCAATATCACACCTTCCATTTATATTAGTTCTAAATATTTTGTATCAGTGCACTTCATCTCCCCATAGAGTGTAGTTACTAGAAATCAACATCTTTTGATTTGCCAGAGAGTGGGTAAACACTTACCAAATTGGAACAGCTGCATATTGAGTGTGTAAGTGCAATAGAAAATTCCAAAGTGTAGAAGAACAGTAAAATACGTGATACTTCCCTCCCAAGTTTCTATAACCAAAAAACAGGGAGAAATCTTATGTTATTATCTTTAGTGAGTGCAAACATGATCATGGAAGGAACTACTGGTATGAGAGTAAAAAAAAAAAAAAAAAAAAGGAAGGAAAATAAGAACAGATAAACCTTTCACCATTTGATTTCCTTAGACCTTTCTACTCCTTTGCCCTCTGCTATACTTTCCCTAGCTTTTGGTTCCTCAATTCAGCATCTGTGGCTTCTGTATTTGATCTCCATTGCTTAGCATTCTTGTCTCACTTCTGACAGCTTTTACAGAGTCACTGGCACAGCTCACTATCTAAGCTCTTCAGTTACTAAGATTTGACTCTCCTGTCTCTAATGATAAGATGGCCACCAACAGATTTATCAAGCAATCCTTTTCTATTAAAACAGCTATTTTTGATGACAACCCTTCTTAAATTTACATATGTGGTGATAAAACTCTCACATACATATTGCTCTAATATCATTTAAAATGATTAATAAATTCAAAAAGAGTTCAAAGAACATTTAATTTGGAAGCATAAGGTGATTGTGACTGCTGGGATAAATAAAACAGATTCCCTTCTGTTGCTATCAGAAAGATATTTTCAACTATAAATCTGATTGGTTAGTTATGTGAATAATATTGGTACTCATCCTGAAAATGTGGGTTTTGTGCTAGCTGTGGAAAGACAAGAATGATACTCAGATCTAGAAAGAATGACATCATAATTCTCTCCCCTTCAATTCCTTCTCTAACTCTTCCTCCTCCTTCTTTGTTTGGTTTATTTAATATCTTTTATATTCAAGAAACTATCTGGTAGTAGGAATTAGATGATAGGAATGCAATGACACATAAAAACTTCCTGATTTCTTAGAGTTTATAATAAAGTAGAAGAGACAGAAGGATAATATAAGGTACCATATAAAATGGATAAAAACTTGCTCAATCATTACAGGGGACAGGAGGGACAGGAGGTTCACTCCAAGCTATTACTCTCTGGGAAGGCTTCATAAAGTGGTAGGACCTTTGAAATAAGGGTAGGACTGAGAAAAACGAAGGAAGGAAGCAGCATTCTAGGCAACTTTAAATTTTTATTTGCTTGTTTCCTTGTAACCTATCTTGTTTCAGAAAGAGTTTAATAGCATAAATTAAAAGTGTGACAAAACAATTTAAAAATTGAGACATAAAATAGAACCAATAGTAAAATATATATCAGAACATCCTATGGTTTTTAATGTGAGAACAAAACAATGTAAGCAATATAACGTTTTGAGAAAATAATAAAACATGTTTTAACTGAATGAGTGTTCATTCATATATGATATAAACAGGAAGATAAGGAAAAGATGTAGAAGGTTTGAAATACCAAGGTAAATAATTTTGATTTAATTTTGTTGGCAGAAATGCACAGTCATAACAATCATAACATTTTAGCTAGAAAGTACTTGGGACCTCTTAGCTGACAAGACTGTGAAAAGTCAGTTTGCCCATATTCCTTATTATTTTTTTTAATTTAATTTTTTTCAAGACTGAGTCTCGCTCTGTCACCCACACTGGAGTGCAGCGGCACAATCTCGGCTCACTGCAACCTCTGCCTCCCGGGTTCAAGCAATTCTCATGCCTCAGCCTCCCGAGTAGCTGGGATTACAGGTGCCCACCGCCATGCCCAGCTAACTTTTGTATTTTTAGTGGAGACAGGGTTTCACCTTGTTGGCCAGGCTGGTCTCGAACATCTGATCTCAAGTGATCCACCTGCCTTGGCCTTCCAAAGTGCTGGGATTACAGGCGTGAGCCACCGTGCCTGGCCCCATATTCTTTAATTTATATGAGAGTGCTATTCTAAAACTCCCTCCCTGACTGAAAGCGGCAAAAGGTCGGCCAGAGCAGCTCAAATATGAAAACAACTGAGGAAACGGAAACACACACACACACATACACACACACACACACACACACACACACAGAGAGAGAGAGAGAGAGAGAGAATGAATGAGTCCCTGGCAGATGATGTAAACTGTAAGCTTCTGGACCCAGCTTAAGTAAGTAAGTGACCCTTTTTGCCTCAAGTCAACTTGGGTTGTATTTCCTGTTACTTAAAACCAAGATAACCCTAATTAATAAATACTTAAATGAAGAATAAGCAATATTTGGTAATTATAAAGACAGTAGAAAGAGAGATGAGGTATTATGTCAAGGTTTTGTGTGTGGGAGATTGAAACGAGGGAGTCTTGCAGTATAGTACTTTTGAGGAGGTAAGTAATTTCCATTTTATATCTGTTGAGTTTGATATGATAGTGATAGAAGCATAGCCAAGTAGAAAAGTCAAACTAGCTTTTAAAACAACAGGCTAGGAGTTTGGAAGAAAGAACAGAGCAGTTAACTAGCAGGCATTTTCTTCATTTTACACAAAAGAAAACTTGGAAACAGTTAAGAAACTTTTCCAGGGGTTTACACACAGTGAGTACTGAGGATATTTAAATAAGTGCACTCTGATTCTGAAATCTATACTATTAACCATTCGGCCATATGAGGAGTATATTTCAGATGCATGCACTTTTCTAACTGCCTGGGAACACTGGTAACTTGATGAGTTTGTAGATTTAGCCAAGCCCCTTGCTTATGTTAGAAAAGTTGGCATGTAAAAGTCCTGTAAAGTGTTGGCTGCCTCAGCAGTATATAATTCTATAATGGCACTAGAAAAAGATGGTGGCTTCGAGATATAAGTCTAATATACAAGTTCATTTTGTGTAACTAATCACAGCGAACTTGTGCTGAAACTTGTGATTTTGAGAGACTGTAAAACTGGTCGTTATTACTGAGTTCAGATCAGATAAATACAGACTACAATGGTTTGTCACACTGACTGCAAAAGGCAATCCTTGGCAATTATGCCATATTAAACTGATAATTAAAAGTTTATGAATAAGAATGGTGACATATAACTTGAAACAATTATGCACTTAATAACTTAAGTCCTCCTTTCCTATTCTCTGCCCTCAAAATTAGAACTAAAGATTTCTAGATTGAATGTTCAGGGCAACTGGACAATTTTCTTACAATTTACAGGGAAGATCTGGTCCATGTTTGTTTACATAATCACTCGTTACAGATAATATATTTTGGGGTATTACTGCATTTTTCTATTATTGTATGACTGTCCTCCAGGGTTTTGTTCTCCAGGTTTGGGTTCTTTCCTCTGACGTCCCCCTTAATAATATGTCACAGGTATGGAGAGAAAGTGTGTAGGGGAGGAGGAGGAAGTTTATCCTTCACCTGCAATGATGCTTCTACTCATTACTGAAATTGTTATTTGTTTTGTTCTGTTGGTCAAACAAGGTGTTTCACTCTAATTTGTCCTCATTTTAAATGTAAGATTTTGTATTAACTTTGCTAAGGTCTTTTGCCCCACTAATATTCTATGATTCTGAATTTAAAGCCAATATAATTAAAATAAAACTATTGTGTTATCAGTAAAGATCTTCACCTTTACTGAAGAACTAAATGGAAACAAGTTAGGCTTATTTATATTTAGCATTTTTGGCCTTAAAGCAAAATTCATGTAAGATGCAAAGATAGGCTATGTAAGAAAAGCTCTTTGTTAAGCCAGAAATTACTAGGTGTCTGCAATTTGAACCATATGTGTCAGTAGCAAATTCTTTTGTTTATTTGCAAAATGGTTTTATGGTCCAGGATTATGCTTTTCTTGTATTAAGAGAATCATTAAGTGACTCTGTACCTACTATATAGAAACTTGCCACTGAAGCTTTCAAATTTTTACTCACTTTAATTCAGCAAGTCAAGAATTCAAACATTCTCTTAATATTTACTAAAACTCACAGCCTAGAATTATTTTTGATTTAAAATTTTCAATCAAGAGCTCACTACTAAATCAAAGAATTTCATGAGGACCAATAAAAACCTCATCTTACCTCCTAAGATTTCAAAATTATTAAAAAGAGTAATTTTAAAATTAATATGTTCCCATAGAATTGGTCACTTACCGCTTGTCCATAATTCCTGTATGACACAGAATTAAAATGAGACAACTCTATTATTGTTAGAGTTACTGCAGTAATTGTAGTAATTATGCAGATGATGTTTATGATTAAAGTACATATAATCTGAAAAGGAGACAGAGGGCAAATTTTTATATTCAGAATAAACATTTTGGTGTAATAGTTTGCATTGCTGAAAAAAGTCATCTAGTTAAAACTTTGATCTAGTTTCTGCAGTCTTAGAAGTATTAAGTATTAAGAAAATATTTTTCTGATTTATATGAAGCCCAGTTAATCTGGAGGAAACATTAACACCATCAGTCCATTAATCATTAATCTTCCATTTAGGCTAAAAGGTATTGTATTTTTCGGTGCCGGGCGTGGTGGCTCATGCCTGTAATCCCAGCACTTTGAGAGGCCGAGACACGTGGATCACGAGGTCAGGAGATCGAGACCATCCTGGCTAACACGGTGAAACCCCGTCTCTACTAAAAATACAAAAAAATTAGCCGGGTGTGGTGGCAGGCGCCTGTAGTCCCAGCTACTCCGGAGGCTGAGGCAGGAGAATGGCGTGAACCCGGGAGGTGGAGCTTGCAGTGAGCCGAGATTGTGCCACTGAACTCCAGCCTGAGCGACAGAGCGAGACTCCATCTCAAAAAAAAAAAAAGTATTGTGTTTTTCAATGTTATTGGTCATTTGGAAGAAAGCACATAAGATATGATTTGGACAAAAGTGGTTCCATTGTAAGAAAAAAAAGAAAATGGAAAATGACTGCTTGTAGAAATAGGAGTTAGTTGATAAAATTTTAACTCCGGGTTTTCATTATCTAAGAAAATCTATCAATATCTTCAGACATCTTTTTTTATCTGTAAAATTATGAGGACAGACTAATTTCTAAGGTATGTTTTAGCTCTAAGATTCTAAAGTGTTCTTCCCAATTCTATCCACCTATACCATGCATGGATCTTTAATCTGGACCAATTCCCTACTTTGTTACAAGATATAATCTTGTTCCCAAACTGGATAGTTCAGAACATGAAGTTTTACAGTGGTATAATGTCTATATCTAAAGGCATTAGGTCCTATTAAAATTTTTTAATTATAAAGTTTATACAATGTTAAAAGGTAGAACATCAAACAAAACAAAAACTATGTATTTAGAAACCTATACATAAAGTAATCATGATTTTAACCAATACAGTATATTTGTCTACATTAAATTATGTTCTTCTAGATTCATTCTTAATTCCTTCATTTATTTTACAGGCAGGGTAGATTCCTTCATTGTTTAGATGTTATATTTTCATTAAAACTTAACATTTAGCTTTGTGATAAGTGATTTCTAGAGATACCTCAAACATTTCAACTTACTCCAGATCGAGTCGGATACTTTGTTACTCTTATTAGGAAGACTCCTGCAATGATAAACTGGATATAAAAACATATTTATAAATACTCATTGATAATGCTTGCCAATTTAGAATGTACTTTTAATAACTCTTCTAAGTTAATTATTTTAAGAATGCTAATAGTAACAAAATATACAGAAGTTTTAGTAGATGGGTCGGGACAAATTTACGTCATGTAGTAATACATTGAAAGGTAATAGTAGAGTCAATCATAACAGAAACATATAGGGGACAGTGGGCAGATTCACATTGTGATAATATGCCAGATAGCCTAAGCAGTCCTGAACTGGGAACCAAGTTTGCTTTTATGTGTACGAGATACATCATATATAACTCATTTGATTATTGCTTTTAATGTTATCCTTCCTAATGAGATGATGACACTAATTATGATTACTATGTACATATCCAAATATGGAAAAAGTGGTTCAAGAATCTATTCCATATTGTGATGGTACAAAATATGCAGTCTCTTTTATGAGATTGTAGTCATTATTAAGGTAATGGCAGAAATTCGTGCCTTTGCCTTTGTTTTTTAAAACAGAGGTTCCATTATTTCATGTCAGGAAGTCTGTCTACTTCCAAGAAGTATAAAACTATGCCATATTGTTTGAAGATGGGTTGCACAATTTCCTCAAAGTATTCCTTGTCTTATTTGTTTTAGTGATAAGACACTAAAGATCCAAGTCAAAGGCTATTTTTGTCATGTCACTATATATAGGAAGCCCAAACCTGAAGCTTACAAACTTCCAATGGATAATTTTAAATCTGTTTGTTCAGCACTTCATTCCACAACAAAAGCTGAGATTTCTAAGGAGGTACACAGTGAAGGTAAGAACTAGCTCAGAATTTAAAGTGAAAATATCTTGTGAATTTTGAATTAGAGTGCTCTCTAATGAGATTATCTTCAGATTACTATGTGTTTTACAAAATGCCTTTCAAAGTTTAGGCTTAAGTGAGAAGTTTAGTATTAAATTACACGTAGTTGAAATTTTAGATAAGTTATCTTATGAGTTTAATATACTATTTTTATAATGTGAATGGTCAAACACTAAGGAAAATGCATCATTTATTTGGATTTTGTTGGAAAATCCACAGTTTTTCTCCTATTTTTTAAGGTAGTGCTTTGACACTTGTGACCTAGTACATCATTTGTCATTTATCACCTATGAACCAGTGCATTATTTATGAGCCATGCATCTTTTATGAACCATGTATCATTTATCTGGATTTTGTGTGAAAATTCAATATTTTTCTCCTATTTTTTTAAGGCAATCCATTGACACTTATGAGCTAGTATATGTATAAAAGTGGGAGACCTCCTAGAAGTCATTGTTTCTTCTAGTGATTAAGTGCTGTCTCAATGGGCAGCCATATTGTATCCTACAGCCCTCATTCCATCTGTCTGAAGTGTGGGATAAGCAGTTTCCTTGCTCATTATTGCTATCCAACCATTCTCTCTTCCTCCACCTTTGAGTCACATGTCAGTTTCTATAACTCACCATCTTTCATGGTTTAAGTAATCTATTGACCCCTTGGCCATTCCTCTTTTGGAATGAATTGAAATTTTGACTCTCTGATTCTCTCTCCAACATCACTTAATATTTGGTGATTTTTACACACACACACAAACACATACATACATATATATGTGTATATATACATGCATATATATGTATATATGCACATATATGCATGTATATATACACATATATACATATATATGCATCTATCATCTATCTATCTATCTATCTATCTATCTATCTGATCTTTTGATATGGTTTGGCTCTGTGTCCCCACCCAAATCTCATTTTGTAGCTTCCACAATTCCCACGTGTTGTGGGTGGGACCCAGTGGGAGATAATTGAATCATGGGAGCAGGTCCTTCCCATGCTGTTCTTGTGATAGTGAGTCCTGTGAGATCTGATGGTTTTAAAAATGGGAGTTTCCCTGCACAAGCCCTCTGTCTTCGCCTGCTGCCATCCACGTAAGATGTGACTTGTTCCTCCTTGCCTTCTGCCACAATTGTGAGGCCTTCCCAGCCATGAGAAACTGTAAGTCCAACAAACCTCTGTCTTTTGTAAATTGCCCAGTCTCAGGTATGTCTTTATCAGCAGCATGAAAATGGACTTATACAGTAAATTGGTACCAGGAATGGGGTGCTGCTGTAAAGATACCCAAAAGTGTGGAAGAGACTTTGGAACTGGGTAACAGGCAGATGTTGGAACACTTTGGAGGACTTAGAGGAAGACAGGAAAATGTGGGAAAGTTTGGAACTCCCTAGAGACTTGTCAAATGGCTTTGACCAAAATGCTGATAATGATATGAAAAATGAAATCAAGACTGAGGTGGTCTCAGATGGAAGATGAGGAATTTGTTGGGAATTAGAGCAAAGGTGACTCTTGTTATATTTTAGCAAAGAGACTGGTGGCATTTTTCCCTAGAGATTTGTGGAATTTTGAACTTGAGAGAGATGATTTAAGGTATCTGGCAGAAGAAATTTCTAAGCAGCAAACCTTTCAAGAGGTGACTTGGATGCTGTTAAAGGCATTCAGTTTTATAAAGGAAGCAGATCATAAAAGTTCAAAAAATTTGCAGCCTGACAATGTGATAGAAAAGAAAAGCCCCTTTTCTGAGGAGAAATTTAAGCCAGCTGCAGAAATTTGTATAAGTAACGAGGACCTGCATGTTAATTCTCAAGACAATGGGGAAAATGTCTCCAGGGCATGTCCAAGATCTTCATGGCAGCCCCTCCCATCACAGACCCTGAAGCCTAGGAAGAAAAAGTGGTTTAATGGGCCAGGCCCAGGGCCCCCATGCTATGTGCAGCCTAGGGACTTGGTGCCCTGCATCCCAGCTGCTTCATCTGTGGCTGAAAGGGGCCAATGTAGAGCTTGGGCCATGGCTTCAGAGGGTGCAAGCCCCAAGCCTTGGCAGTTTCCATGTGGTGTTGAGCCTGCGGGTACACAGAAGTCAAGAATTGAGGTTTTGGAACCTCTGCCTAGATTTCAGAGGATATATGGAACTGCCTGGATGCCCAGCAGAAGTTTGCCGCAGGGGCGGGGCCCTCATGGAGAACCTCTCCTAGGGCAGTGCAGAAGGGAAATGTGGGGTCGGAGCTGCCACACAGAGTCCCTACTGAGGCACTGTCTAGTGGAGCTGTGAGAAGAAGGCCACCATCCTCCAGACCCCAGAATGGTAGATCTCTGACAACTTGCATCCTGTGCCTGGAAAAGCCACAGACAATGCCAGCCTGTGAAAACAGCCAGATCAGGGCTACACCATGTGAAGCCATGAGAATAGAGCAGCCCAAGGCCATGGAGCCCACCTCTTGCATCAGCATAACCTGGATGTGAGACATGGAGTCAAAGGAAATCATTTTTGAGCTTTAAGATTTGACTGCCCCACTGGATTTTGGACTTGCATGGGGCCTATAGCCTTTGTTTCAACCAATTTCTCCCATTTGGAACAGCTGTATTTACTCAAGACTGTACCACCATTGTATCTAGGAAGTAACTAACTTGCTATTGATTTTACAGGCTCATAGGTGGAGAGGACCTTGCCTTGTCTCAGATGAGACTTTGGACTGTGCACTTTTGGGTTAATGCTGAAATGAGTTAAGACTTTGGGGGACAGTTGGGAAGGCATGATTGGTTTTGAAATGTGAAGACATGAAATTTAGGAGGGGCCAGGGGCACAAAAACTCTCATTTTTAAAAACCATTAGATCTTGTGAGACTTATTCACTATCATGAGAACAGCATGGGAATGACTCACCCCCCTGTGATACAGTTATCTTCCACCAGATCCCTCCCACAACACTTGGGAATTATGGGAGCTATAAGATGAGATTTGGGTGGGGATGCACAGCCAAACCATATCATCTTTCTAGTACCTTGGGCTTGTGGTTCTTGTTCTCTCCTCCCATCCCTGACTCCAAACTATCTTAGTCACTCACTCCCATAATCATTCTCTTGTCCTTGTTGTACCTTTCAAATCTTAGTTTCAAGTATTCCACCTGATCACCACCTGCTATCTTTCTAGCTCATGCCCTCTAGTATTAAAATTCTAATAACCCTTTGACCCCACCTGGGTCTATAATCTGAGAACTTCAACTCTCTGTTAAATTTTTCTTTCCATCACTAACTTAAATTTCATGGCCAACCATTACAAACACTGCCCTATATCCACTTGCAACTGCTTTGCACCTTTCTTGTTTTATTATAGTTGCATGGCTAAACAAAGATCCTGATTGTTTTTATCCTACTGCATGGTTGCACTCATGCAGCTGAACATGGCCTGAGAAACGCATACAACCCATATTCATATCCTGCTCCTAAACCTCAAGTGTGTCCTTAATGCTGTATGAAAATAAAACCACCTCTCCATAATCTGTGCACTCTCACTTTTCCTCGATGATTATTTCATATTCTCTTGCCTTTCCTCAAACAACCAAACCACTTCCCCATCCTCAGTCTCAGCTCATCATCTTGCTTCCTAATTCATTGAGCTATTTGAAGCTACTGGAAAAAAAAAACTTCCACAGGCTTCCAACATCCTATCAAAGAAAACTCTCCATTCTCTGCCTTTCCCTTCTGTTTTTGTACTTTGAAACCATTTATAATTAGACTGGATAATTCTTTGTTGTGAGGAGCTGTCCTGTGGATCACAGGCTATTTAGCAGCATCTTTTGCCCCTGCCCACCTGATGTACACCTCCAGCTGTGAAAATCCAAAATATCTCCAGATATTATAAAATGTTCTCAGGGGCAAAATCGCCTCTAGCTGAGAACCACTACCCTAGATAAACTTTCTATGCTCCTAGCTATTTGTGCATCAAAATCCATCACCTCTTGCCTACACAAATACTTGATTCCAATACCCACCCCCATTTACTCATATCATCAATTTTCTTTCTTTTGGTTCAGGCCTCTCAACAAAGGTTATGATGCTTTTTCTTTCAACTCACAGAAACTAATAAGCAAACCCTCTCTTGAGCCAAATTTCCCCAGCTTTCACCCCATTTCTTTATACCACATTATAGTAAAGTCCTTAAAGAAGCTGTCTGTTTACTGTCTGTAATTCCTCTCTTCCTATTTTTTTCTTAAATCAACTCCTACCAGGTTTTTGCTTCACAATTCCACTGAAACTACTTGTAAAATTTACTACTGACTTCCATATTGCTAAATCCAATGGTCAATTCATAGCCCTCATTTTATTTGACAAAACAACAAAATATAATACAGCTGATCCTTCCTCATCTCTTCTAACAATTTCTTCACTTGACTTCCAGGATGCCATGCACTCCAAGTTTTCCTCTACCTAGTGGCTATCTAGAAACCACAGGAGAGTGTCAGTAATGAAAAATTTAGAAAATGAGTACTGACTCATTGGGTGAGGACACTGAAGTGAAGATAATAAACATGCAAGTTAATCATGCTAATGGATATTATAGTTAAGATTCTCTGCCTTTCACATATCTAGGGACAAACTGCCCTATGGTTGTCATTGTGTACTCCTGTACCCATATCTCTTGAAACAGCACTTGTAAATTAAAGGTGCTCAATATATATTTGTTGAAAAAAGGAATCTGACTTTGAATAAATTATCAACATGGGATTTAGTTACATAATTCTCCTGAAAACCTTGTTCAGAAACCGTTCCCTACCTTCTACTATTGGCATGAATATTATTTATTGTATGATTAAAGCAATATATATGTATTCTACTCACAAAAATTCCCCATAAAGTACATCCTGTTTTGTAAGTTACAGGTTCATACGTTCCAAAGACTCCTTTAATTTGTCCCATATACAAAACCAGTAGAAAGTACCACATGAAAACATGAAAGATGCCAATCATAATCTGGATAGCCTGTGAGAAGAGAATGCTGTTAGTACCGAAATAATGTAATTTAAAACACAATTCCAATAAGTGTTAACTATAAGAAGCATTTAACACCTTTACAAATACAAAAGTAAAACAGCAATGCACTTAGTGATGTATTTCCTGCATTGGTTATCCCAGAAAAAAGGACCAATCAGGAAGGACTGAGATTTACCCAATAGGAATCAGTCATACTGAAAGCAACAGGCTGTTCAATAATAGTAGCTCTGGCCAATTCTCCTGTAAGTTAACAGTTTGATTCTATCACTGGTAGTCTCCATACCTATCAAGTAATGGTATGAGAGGAGAATATTGGGGTTACTTTAGAGAAGATGTGGTTACTAATCTACTATAATGCAGGAAGCCATAAATCCAACATTTTCTTGTACATTAGTAATTTATTAAAGATGAATCACTTTTTGAATTTTATAAAGGTTTGATTTATCTTTTCCTTCAAGGAGTATTTGGTATGATTTTTTTCACAAGTGTGCTGGAGTGAGGCATAATCCAACACAGCTATACAGAAAATATCCAAAATGGACTCGCTTGAACTCGGTTTTCCCATTGGAGAGGGGAAGGATTTTGAATAGGGGAGAATTATTACTCAACTCTTAATTTGTAAGAAGATAATTATAATCCCAGCAAATTTATTTCTGAATTTATATGTGAACTGATATTTCATATATTTAATCACAGTTTTGATTATTCTTTAAAAATGACAGAGGACACATAAATTTTATTTTCATATAAACTTTAACAGAAAGCTATTTAATGTTTTAAGAGTTCCAGCTCTTTGAAAAGCAGGCAGTCTATGAAATATGTAAGTGCAATTGGCTAACTTTAAAAAATACATTTCGGAGAAGTTTTTTTTTTTTTAAGGAAAAGTATTTTTTGGTAATGATCATGCATTTTTATAGATTTAGAATTTAAGGTTTCCCCTTGCATCAAATTTACAAGAATGGTAATATTTCCAGAAATTCTTTGGATTTGCCTGGAGAAATATCCCCCACTAGACTGCAAAATCCCATAAGGCCTGGAGTTTGTTTTTCTTATTGTTTTATCACCAGCCTCTAATATGGTGCCTAGAATAGAGGAGACATCCAGCAAATACCTCTTATATAAGCATACTGGTGTCAAGAATAGTGATTCCTCCAGCCTGGGGGACAGAGCCAGACTCTGTCTCAAAAAAAAAAAAAAAAAAAAAAAGAATAGTGATTCCATGTGACTTTCCCAACTGCTAAAAAAGTAAGTGGGCTTGAAAAATACTATCTCTTTTTAAATGATTGACTATTGTTTTATATAAAACTATGAAATATCTAATTAGCCAAAGCTTATTAAGAATGCCAGTGTGTGGAGAAGGACAAGATAGGTTTTCTTATTTAAAAATGATTCTTAATCTAGAGCCAATATGAGTTCCAGGAGGTCAGACCCGCCTACCCCTTGCCCCCAGGAAAAAAAATGCGAAGGATTGCGACACGTACATAATTCTGGGAAGAAGATTCAGAGCTTTCATTCTATGCCAAAATGGTCTGTGACCCCAAAGAGTTTAAGAACCTCTGCTGAACAGTCGTATAGGCGACTTAGATAATTGATCTATGCAACATTCAAATTCAGAAGAAAAGTTCACGAGTGGAAAAGTTTTCTCCCCTTTGGATGTGAAAAAGCATGATACTCATAATTCCTTGGTGTTTATTAAGAAAGCCAAACTGTAACTTTACATGTTTATAACTTAATAGAAGAGACAAATTTATAATCATCCTACTGCATAGATGTAAGTACAGTACTCTCTTTTTTCCTTTTAAACCTTACTTGGATTTCTCTATTATCCTGTATGTGTTGGTTTAGTCTGTATACTATATCTCAGCACATTAAGGAACATGAGATCAGTCAAAATTTGTAGAAGACAATCAACATTTGAAAAAAAATAAACTTTTACCCTTTTGATTTAACCAAGTCTCTCCCCCTTTAGATCCAATATATCCTTTAAAAAAATGAAATAGTTCATGATCTTAAATTCAGTTAGTCAAAGTGAAATCTTACCCCTAAAACGAGAGAATCTGCTGTAGAGATTTGTGAAAGAACACATGCCATACTGCCAGCATTTCCTGTAGATGATTTTCTCTCTAACCTTTGGTGATGTCTTTATTGGCAAACTTGTACAAAACAATACAAAGCACATATACATTATTTTCTTAGAAGAAAATACGTAAGTTTGATCCTTTCCTTATTGTTCAGTCACCACCTCCCCAAATTCAGAAGCAATAGCCTTCTTCTTTCTAGGCCTTAATATTAGAGGCATCAACTTTCATCCACCTGTTCTGAATAACAGCCTTCATAACTGAAAAGTCTCTCTCTATGACTAAAACATATCGGCATTTTACAGCTATCATCCCTGAGTAGTAAACAGTGCCTACTGTTTACAGAGTATGATAAGGTATAAAGAAATGATAAGGTATAAAGAATATCTAGGGAATAGTATTAGAGAATTTTCAGTAAAACTTTCAACAATTTATTTGCAATTCATAATCAATTCAATGCAATTCATAGTGCCATGTTTGCATTTTCAAAACCAAGCTCTTGTACTTAAATTCATCAAAAATGTAGGCTTGTGATTTTTTTCCTGACACATACCTAATACCCAGTTATTTCTATATGAAAAGAATCTTTTATTCTATCAGACAGCTTACTAAAGTTGCTCCCACAATGTTAATGCATTTCCTGGTCTTTTCTTTCCCTGTTATTCCTGCATTTCTCTCTGTTGTTCAGATCATCTCCACATTTATATTAAGATAAAACCTGGCTATTAATTATATCCCCTTGTGGATTATATTTATTTTTAGATCTGGAATTCTGCATCTGCTACTATGTCATGCTTACATAGGTCAATAACTTGAGTCATGCCACCTCACTAACATGATCTTAAAATCTGAGGCTTGATCTTTTCAGAGAGGAGGGAATTTGACCAACTGACCTCTCATTCTCTGTACTTGTGAAATCTCATGACTTAATTATTTTAATAAGTCTTTGTTTTCTAAAATTGTTTTTTCAATGTCTCTTAATGCTATAAAGTATAGAGACAGAAAAAGCTAGTTAAGAATACAAGTTAGTAATAGCAACAGAGAGAAAACAATATGTTATTAACTGAAGTAAGCTTTATACATTCAAACACAATCTTTGAGAAATAACAAAGTGTTTAGGAGTATAGACAATCAAAATCACTCTGCTATGATTAAATAAAAAACCATAAAATCATAGAATCCACATAGAATAATAAGGAACAGCATATCTACATTGCTATTATTTGTCACTTTACAGAAAACAAGAAAATAAAAATAGGCCCTTTTATGTATACAGTTGACCCTCTGTTTCATCTGATTCAACCAATTGTGGATCAAAAATATTCCAAAAAATGCCAGTAAAAATACAAATACAACTGTCAATGTGGTGTAACAACTATTTACATAGCATTTGCATTGTATTAGATATTATAAGTAATCCAGAGATGATTTAAAATATAGGTGATTTGTGTGTTACATGCAAATCCTACACCACTTTATACTAGGGACTCGAGCACCCTTTGATGTTGGTATCTGCCCAGCAGATACGGAGGGATGACTGTATAGAAAATTCTTTTCACTTTAGTAGTTAACAGTGGAAGCACCATGAAGTGACTCGGGGAGCAGAATATCTGGCATCACTGTAATCTCCATTAGGCCCCTACCCAAACTACCCTAGGTTTGGTATTCCTAAAAAATGCCAATCAAAAAAAGAAAGTGGGGGTGTTCAAAATTCTCAGGTTAATTGATGGAAGGAAGAAACTAAGAAATACTACAACATATTCCTGCAATAACTGATGGTTGGAATTCTTTTCTTTTTTTAAAATCAGTCTGTGTTTGAGTACTTTAAACCCAGTTAAGCATCCCATTATTTGTAAAAATAAATAAATAAAAGGAATCATGTATTTATTTTTATTTTTTGGTGATCCTGTCACTAATCCAAAAACAGCTGAGGGATGAGTCCCCTAACCCTTACTCCCAACCCCATTCTTATCCCCTAAACTCGCTTTATATAGAAATTCTGAAATAGTCACAGAAAGCTCTTATCTAGAAACCACTTCTGTATCTTTAGCGTCTTTAGCAGGGATGCAACCCCTCGGCGCCTTCAGAATTAAGTCCAAATTCTTTAGCAGGGCACGTAAAGCCCTTCATGAACAGCTCCCTGCCCAGCTTCTTAACTCTGACCACTCTTCGGTTTCCACACTAACAGCTCCCGCAGTAACCTTGTTTGGGAAGCCTACTCTGTCTCACAAGCCTGTTAGATGCCCCACTCCTTGTTCCCCCATCATTCTGAGCATAATTCCTACCACAGTGTGTTCTTTCGATTTTCAGGACTGGCTCCCGAGTCAATGGGAGCTCCCAGAAGTCAAGGAATTCATTTCTGTATGACCAAGGACAGTCCTGGGCTAGAACCCAGAGACTCAATACTGGATCAAATCAAGAATGGGGCGCGGCGGGGGGCGGGCGGGTGGGGGCGGGGTGCGTTAAGATCCAGACTCTGATGAGGGAGGGAGGAGATGATAAGAGAACAGGGAGGCTGTGGGGAGAGGAACACCGTAATCAGCCTCCGTGTCCCTTTATGGCTTTTGACACGAAATCACTCCAGCAAAGCGACATCACTACCCTGCATTTTACTTGTTCAAGGTTCCAAGGAGTTTCGGGGGGGCCAGTCCGAGTTCTCACGCCAGCGCCCGGGCCTAGATGAAGAGGAAGATCCCGGCTGGCAACGCGCTCAGCGCCAAGTCCCCAGATCTCGCTGAGCTACCATCACAGGGATAGCCCGGAGCCCAGCACCCAGCCGGCCCTCAGGCTCCTCAGGGAGTGACGGTCTCCAGTGGCAACGGTGTGCTCCTCCTGCGCCTGCGCAGCCACTCAGGAACGCAGGGGAGGAGGGAGTGCGTGTGCGCAGACTCACTAGGCCCCTGGCAGCCAGGTGGTCAGACAACGGGTTAACTACGTTTTGGTGTTTCTAGGAACGGTTTCTGCAAACCTCTATTCTGAGATTGCCCGTATTGGTGCGTTTCTTATACACACACCTGCTGCACAGTGACCAGGATCACTGAGGAAAAGTCCGTCCTTCACCTTTTCTGCCTTCAAAGAAGAATTTTGACCACAAGAGCACTTTGGAAGGTGCACTTTCGAGTGAAGTGGCTGAATCAATGGCTCACTTTTTTTTTTCTTTAAACATAAGTAACCGAAGAAGGAAATTGGTGATGAGAGTAATACTTAAGACACCAGAATGACTTTTTGATCCACTTGCTGAGGTGGATTTACCTTTTAGGTGATACATGGTGTCAGTTTTCTATTTGAGGTGTAGACAGTAGTTAAAACAGTGTCTATGAAGAGGTGCTTTAGATGAGGAGTACAGACCATCCTCTTAGGCAGCTATCATGATTTACTGAGGCATTTAAAGTACCTGGAGAACAGCTACTCAATGGCATTTCTCATTTATTCATGGAAAATTTGAATTGACATTGTGGAAAAGTTAAAATTCCAGCTTGTAATGTAAATTTTTAGTCAATGATAGCCAGTGAGTAAAACACGCAGAAAACAAGACAGATTTTTCTTTCATAAGGAAATTTTCTGTGCTTCCAACACCTTTATTTGCAAAAAGCTAAATCATGAGTATGTCTGAAAGCCATCAAGATCTTTTGTAGCCTGAAAAATCAACTGTAAACTGAGAATCTTTATTTTTAGTCTCACAGCTAGCTTCCTTACATTGAGACTCCAAAGTCCCCTCAAATCAAAGAAAAAAAAAAAGCCCAGGCTCTTTTAAAGTCTTTACATTCTGTATTGGTCAGTATGTCATTGAAGGTAATAGTTTTATTCTTAAGTAATATACCATTTCAGTTTCTAGCATTATTATTATTTCGTGAGTTTCTTGTCTATGAGCAGAGAGAGCTCTGATAATATTAAGCATTCTCTTTGCTGTAGAAAGAGGAACTGTGTCTTCAACGTCAGAGTTATGGATTTTTTAGAAACCATAGTAGAAAGAGCCAGTTCTGATGAGATGGACCCCCATTGTAACTTGCTGCCAAGACTGATTGATTATTTGTGAGAGAAGTGACATATTTCTTCATTTAAGCTTTGGCCAACAGTCTCTGGAAATTATCATGGATTTGATCTTTTTTTGGACTGGTGCCAAAATGTGTATTCAGTATAAACATAGGCAAAAATAGAAGAGTGAGCCAAACTATGAGACAGGCATGTTTCCTTGGCACATCTTATTTCTTCTGCTAATATCACAGATCAGTAAAAGCAGCATTGATTTTCTCAGTACCTATAAACTGGATTTGGAAATTCAGAATTCACTTTAATATTTTATCCTTCGGTTGTTAAAAACTGTATTCTTCAGCAATGAAGAGGCAATCAATCAGTCATGGTTTGACATCCAATATGACTTTTATTTCACCATGTGGATCATATTGTTAATTTCTCTTGAATTGGTTCCCAGTATACAAAAGACATTAGTGAAAATGTGCTGGAACCACAATGCCTATATAATGTTGTTAAAACCGTTGTTGGGGACTATTACAAGGACCCTGTTGGCTGTGAGCCTTGATAAAATAACTTGTCCAGATTTCTTTGAGGAATTTTATTTATTTATACAGTAGAGAAAACAGATGTTTCCTCGGTGTAAACACTAGGGTGTTCTAGTAAAGTAAAATGGAAATCTGTACAAACTGGGGAAACTATTCATTGTAGAAATGCAATGTTCATACATATGTATATTTATGTAAAGTATAATCTATATGTATAAAGGTGTATATATATATATATGCGCAAGTACACATACATATATGTAGTAGATTTCAGTTTTCATATGTTTACTATATCACTTATATACTATTCTTTAGTAAAACGCTACTTAATAGCTTAAACTTATCTTGCTTTTTTTCCCTTGCATTTACTATGTTGAGGCAATATGTTAAGTGCCTTATATTGCTTATTTAAACTTCACCACATGCCAATGATGTACATACCATTGTTATTTCCATTTTAACAGATGAGTATGCTAAGGTTTAGCGAAGTTAAGAGTCACACAGCTTATACATGTTAAGAGTTGAGATTCTAACTCCAGCAGTGTAAGTCTAGCTCCAGAATTTGTAGCCCATCCTCCTACCCAATTTTCTTCCTCTAAGCCTCCTTCAGAAAGAGCTCTGTGTTGTGACTGTCATGGAATTGCATAAAGAATATTGTTGAAGAAATCGCAAGGTCTAGGGATGGTTTCCAGCACCAGTTCTGGCTGTGTGTACTCCATTCCTCTACTCTTTGAATTCATTTCTCATCTGTAAAATTAAGGTCTTTAAGTACACATTGTAGCATTGTATGAATATATGAAATGACATTTGGCCTAAAAGTCCTTACCATATCCTTAAGCGTTGCCAAATACTTGGGAGAGTAGAAAGAGTTGTGAAATATAAAGTGAAATTGTGCATGGTCTAGACCTAAACGAAATAGAGACCCCCGTGGTGTGTGTGTGGAGAAAGAGATTGAATAAAGCCTGTTGAGCACTGCTAGGCTGCTAGAATTTAGTAACAGCGATTTGTTTTTAAGAGTGAAACCAGAGAACTGAGGGAGAGGAAGAGAGCTAGGAGAAAAGAGAGAACAGTTATAAATTATAAATTTGCTTGGTTTGTTTTAAATGCAAAATGAAGAGAAAAAGGCAGAAATCAGCAAGTTTTAGGAAAACACTGATATCCAAGGCCTCTCCAGCCTGTGGGAATTAGCAAGACATATTAGCCTTATGGCCCAGTTGGCCTGGTTTCCACCCCCATCTGTTGAAGAATGACCCCAGTTATCTGCAAATCCCAATTTCCAGAGCATTTCTGGGAGTCCCCAGAATTTTCACATCTGTTCTCCCACAGGCCTCGGCTGAGCTGTTGCTGAGTGTATGGGGCAGCCACTTTCCAGGTACGCTGTAGTCTTCTCAGGCCTTGCTGCAGCTTCTCTGGGAGAAGGCTGCCTTACCCCAGGTGCTGTCTCCCAGGGCTCCCCAAGCATCAGAGCCCTAGAGGTGTTCAAACAGCCTTGCCTCTTCTTCAGTCTTCCTTGCAGAGAAGGAGCCTGGTTATAGTCCATGCACAAGTGAGGAACACAGCCCTTTCTCCATAGGGATTAGACCTGGTCACCTAGGTGAGGCTGGCAACTGGACTCTGATCTTTCAGCTTGAGTATCAGATACCTGAACTCAAAATTTCTGTGGCATATTTTCCCTGATGCAAATCACCCCTGCAAATAGATGCCTAGGGACTCTGCACCCCACCCCCAGTTGTCCAAACTCAGGGTAGGTTTGGCCAGCATCTGCTCTGTGGGAAAAGGGGACAATTGTGATTGATTATTAGAGGGTTGTGACAAATGCAAACATGTTCTGGGAAAGAGAGCTTTCAGAAATTTTGTTTTGGTCAGGCGTGAATCAATGACACATGTTTATCTAAGACATATTTATAGATTCTTGAAAGATCATTCTTGAGCCCATGTGTTTCATGATGAATGATTGGCCTTCTGTAAAGCCTTAGAATCTAGAATTAGAAGACACCCTGGAGCCCTAGAGATCTAATAACGATCTGTGCTCTTCTGAGGATGGAAGAGACTAAATATAGGAGGTACTTGAGATGTGTGTGTAATGTGTGTGTGTGTGTGTGTGTAGCTTAAGTTATATTTCGTAGGCAAAGTCTTTGTATGCAAATCCAGCGTTAATTGTGCATGAGAAAAGCGTGTGTTCACTGATATCTAGATAAATCCTACTCCATTTCATTTTATATTACCTTACATGAAAAAAATATGTAAAGCCTAAATTTTATGGAATAGCAGAGTTTTCATCACAAAGTAGTAGTGTAATACTTCTTTTTAAGCAAATGAATGAAAAAAAATGAACATTTAAAAAAGATTTTCCAGAATGAAAATACCATAAGGGCTTTAAATAATACCACAGCAGGCATGTGACCTCTATGTTGCAATATCATATTTCTATTCCAGTCACCTTCTAGGGTCTCAGATCACAGGCCCAGCTGGAGAAATTTGTTCATAGTATAAATTTGCTAAAACCCCCTCAAATGTACCCTCAGTATAGCTTGGTAATCCTCTGTTTCTCTGATCAGTTTATTCTCCACTTCCATGACTTTTCCCACATTGAAAAAATATGCACATAAGTGGAGCCACACAGTTCAAACTCATGTTGTTTAAGTGTCAACTGTATTATTATACTACCAAATCTCCTCTCTCCTTTCAGAGAATAAGGCAATGTCTTCCAAATTTATTACAAGCTTACTATGGAGAAACATTTCTGTTTGTTTTGGTGTTACAAATGTCTGATTCTATCCAAGACCGTAAGAATAGTGGGAATAATGGTTAGGGCAACTGCCCGGACCTGGGAAACATACTGCCTGGGTTCAAATCCATGCTTCACCATTTGCTAGCTACATATCTTAGGACAAGATTTTTAACTTTTCTGCCAAAGTTTTTTCATCTGAAAATGATCCACCTGCCTCACAGGTGGTTGTTGTGAGCATTGAAACAGTGCTTGGAAAGTGAGTGGTACAAAGAATGGGCTAAATATATGCCGTTATTATTACTATTATTAAAGCAAATTGAAAAATAGAATATATTTGATAGAAATTTACTTAAAAAATGAACTTTGCTGGAAATGCTTCTGTTCCCTAAGGCACTTTTATATTTGTTTATTTTACATGTATAGATATATAATATACCATCCTCTCCCCCACATTTTGAGGCACCATTTATTTTCCAGACCCTTAGACCGTGAAATCTATGCCTTCACTTTTGCTGAGCTGTTGAGCTTTATGGTGAAGGACACAGCATTTCTGATCACCCAGTTGCTGAATAGTTGGGACCTAGGCAGGTTAATGACGTTGAAATTATGTGACTCTCACCTGACATAATACATCTGCTTTCCCAGATGCAAAAATTCTGTTCTTCTAATCTGCCTCTTCCGTGATTTTGATTTCTCTGCCTACTCTTTTTGTTATATTTTTCCCCTCTGGCTTCTTTAATAATACTAAAATTTCAAAAAGGGACAATACTTTGCTATTTTCAAACCATATTCATATAACATTATCTTATTTGATTGTCACAACAGCTCCTGGAGAAAAGGCAGATTTCTCCATTTATGATCAATCTGTCTTTTTTCTTTATTATTGCTTTTATTTTTATTATTATTCCTTCCTTATCCAGTTTAGATTCCACAGTCCATCATTTAAATAATATTTTTTACAATGTTCTAAGCTTTCTTGCCCTTCTGCTATTTTGTTATCTCCTCTAGCAAAATCTGGATAAAATCAAATAGATCGTTTCCTGGATCCATAGTTTGCCTGGATCTAGCAGCAAGGCCTTGCAGGAGCAGTTTGTTCATACTCTGAATTTGTTACCACATCCTCAAATGTGCCCTCTGTACAGCTTGGCAATCCTATTTCTCTGACCACTTGATTCTCCAGTTCCATGACTTTTCCCATGTTACCATTCTGTTCAACATTCTGACTCTACCTATGCCCCTACCTTAGGCATGACGTCACTACTGCTTTGACAGGGATGACATGAGCCATCACATCAGATCCTCACTGCCACTATTGCAAAGCTGTGGATATCTGTGATAATTATACCTTTCTATTTTGTAGAGAAACTGCCCTTTTTCATGACTTAGGTGATGTTTTCCATCTGTGCTTTTGATTTCTTGAAACTTACACTGTCATTCATCCCTTCTGTCTTACCTTGATTGTTCTAATTGGCTTATAAATGTGCCAACAATTCAAAAAACAAAAAGCTAAAACTCAAATGAAAACCCCTCAATGCAGCATCCCTGTCTTACTGTTGTCCCATTGCAAGTGAGTTTAATGTACATGAAAATACTCTGTAAATAGCGAAATTTTGTAGATAGTTAAGAGGCAAGATGTTTGATGATATTAATGTATAGAATAATGTGACCTCCAACAAGGGCAATTGGACACTTGCTTTCCGAACAGAAAGACGAGGAGGAGATGAGTTAGGGAACTCCAGTGACTGGACACCTAGAAAAATCATCATCAAAGAAGGTTTATCAGTCTTCTTGGAGTATAGGTCAGATCTACTGCTCTACAACCAATATCAAATCAAAATCAATTTTTTAAACATACTGAAAAAGGCTTTTGTTTCTAATGACATTTTATTAAGGAAAAGGTAATATGAACAGAAAAATTTCTAACTTTAAGAGAGTTGCAGAATCATTTTTCAGTCCTCTGATCCTTCACCTTTGCCAGCATGTAGTAGTGGTAATGTAGGAAGAGACAGTGAAGGGACATACAGCCATCATTAGCAACCAACCTAAAAACAACTCTCAAACACAGTTTTTAAAGACTAGAAATCCTTGTGGAAATAAAAGACCTCTTCTTAAGAAGTTTCTGCAAGTAGCTTTTCCCCATGAGATTAGACTGATACCCCTTTTTCTTTTACTCTTTAGGGACATTAGCTGAGTAGTTGTTGCATCTGGGAGAAGCTGAAGAAGATGCTGATGTCACAGGGTTGTTTTCATACATATTTGGAATAACCAGGACAGACTGGAAAGAATGAATAAAAACAAGCAATATAGTTACTACAATCCTATGCAATTTCCTCTGGTACCATCAGAGTGAAGGACAAAGAGCATTCTGGTAAGCCGACAGTAGGAGTTAGCAGACACAAGTCTGTATTTCTCCAGGGCATTTTCAGATTATTTTACAAAGAGGAGACCCAACTCACCATATTGGTCGTGGTGTTTGCTTGGTTGGCAAAATGGGCTGTGGCACAAGCTATGAAGAACTCCAAGAGGGAGAAGATCATCAGCATGGCTGAAATGCCTTTTCCAGAAAGCTGAAATCATAAATAAATAGTGAAATTTTGGCTAATCAGGAGGGCCTCACGTGGGCTTCAAAAAGTTATTGACTCATCAAATGTGCTATTGCTTATACTCAACTCGCTCCATGCGTATTCTTCCAGTATCATCAAATGCTTGTTCCCGAGGAGTGTGAATTTATTTTGGATTTTCTTTAAAATGCCAGAAGTCTTTCCTTTTGGTAAGTAGGCTATTTTGTTTAGAAATATTAGAAAGAAGGTATTTTTTTTCCTTTGTGATGGCCTCATTTTTTTTTTAATAAAAATGTTACTACTCATTAAAAAAGTCAAGCAATATAGAAACCAACGGATCATTCCAAATGCCACTGCTTAGAAATAAGCCAAAATTAATGTTTGATGACTATTATCCTAGCTCTCTGTGTACAGGGAAAAGGCAGAAGAATGGATGTGTGGAAAGATGCCATGAGAGAGAGGGAAAAAAGAGAATAACCAAGAGAGAGGAGCATCATTCCATAAGAATGAAATCATGTTATTTCTATTTTAAATAAAAGTGTTAAGCTCACTTGAACTCTATACAGGCCTTCTATTTGATCAGATACAGTGTAGGTGAATTTTCCTTCATTCATACTTCTGTTTATTTGGGTCCCATTTGTCTTCCTTGCTTCCATTACAACTTGAGCCCTAGCTGTTGTTTTATATCCATGTTTGTGAATGTGAACATATAGCTGTTGCAGGGAGAGATAGCTTAGCTGGCTTCGAGCAAAGTTCTTGCTAGTGAACATGGACTTCGCTTTTTCTGTCTTCTGAGAGCCTGCTAAATGCTTAGTATGGAGGCCTGCTCCTTGGCTGGAGGTTTATTCCTGTGTATTCCTGTTTATTCCTGCTCATTCCCTGCTGGTAGCAGGGTACCATGCAGGGTATGGGAAGGTGTTGCCCTTTCTTCTGTCTCCTGAGGTCCTGGGTACTACCCATGGTCTTGTACCATACAGGATTTGCTTTATCGTTTCGCACAATTGACTGCTCTCCACCCCAGGCTTCTCAGCTACAGACTGGAGAGTGTTAGTGAGACTTCTCAGTATTTTTTTTTGGCTTCCCTTCTTTCCTCAGTTTTGTTTCTAGGGAAACAAGAGCCAGGTCTAAAAGCTGTGCTTCTTTTCAGCTTTGAGTAGCATCAGAATGATTTGTTTCTCTACTTGGATGCCAGTTTGAAAGCAGTTTTTTTGAATAATTTTTGTTCTTTCGTTTGGTATTTTGGAGGAGGAATTTTGTTCTTGCTTCACTCTGCCTTATTTACCAAGAAGCTTTCTCATCTATTTTTGCCTCCTGATGTGGTTTGGCTCTGTGTCCCCACCCAAATCTCATCTTGTAGCTCCCATAATTCCCACTTGTTGTGGGAGGAACCTGGTGGGAGATGATTGAATTATGGGGGCAGGTCTTTCCTATGCTGTTCTTGTGATAGTGAATGGGTCTAATGAGATCTGATGGTTTTAAAAAACAGGAGTTGCCCTGCACAAGTTCTATTTTTTTTGCCTGCCCCCATCCATATAAGACGTGACTTGCTCCTCCTTGCCTTCTGCCATGATTGTGAGGCCTCCCCAGCCATGTGGAACTGTAAGCTCATTAAACCCCTTGTTCTTCTCAGTCTTTGGTATTCCTTTATCAGCAGTATGAAAACAAACTAATACACCTTCTTATATAAGCTTTTCCTTACTCTGCAAACAGTGTTGTCCTTTCTAAGCACAAAAGTGATCATTCAAATTCCCGGCCTAAAACTCTCCTACATTTTTAACAAAGAAGGATTGTCTCAGAGCTTGGTGGAAAAGGATTGTGCCAGCAATTCAAACTACTGACACTTCAAAGAACATACTCTAGGGGACAGGCATCTGATGGGAGTGCTTAGACAATTTTCAGATTATACCAATGGTTGGAGTCAGGATTTCAGAACCCTTTAGTTGAGAAGCAGATGGCTTCATAAGCCTGCCACTCCAAGATCCAGTGAAACAGAATTACTTACACAGTATTGAGTGAACTGATAAGGGAAATGTTATTGTGGTTATTTGTTCAAAATATTGTGATATTGTCTTAATGTTAATATGTCCTATCATTATGTGTCTTTCTTAAGATATATGTAGCCCACAGTAATTTAATAAACTCTGCTTTTTGTAAACTGAAAAGCAAAAGCAAAACCAACCCCAACATAAAATAAAACAAAACCAATAAAACCACTCCTCTGTGGTTTTCCATTGCTCACAGAATGAAGACCAACATTGTTAATGTGGCCATTGAGGTAGGATGACAGCTTCCGGCCCAACCTCATTTTATACCATGTTGCTCCATTCCTTATAGATGGTAAGCATTCCTGCCCTCAGGCCACCCATTTCCTCCTAAGATCAGAGTCCATGCTTGACTATATAAGGCTAATGAATGTGTGATTCTGTTTTTTTTTTTTTTTTTTTTTTTTTTTTTTTTTTTTTTTTTTTTTTTTTTTTTTTTTTGAGACAGAGTCTCACTCTGTCGCCCAGGCTGGAGTGCAGTGGCGCAATCTCGGCTCACTGCAAGCTCTGCCTCCCAGGTTCACGCCATTCTCCTGCCTCAGCCTCTCCGAGTAGCTGGGACTACAGGCGCCCGCCACCACGCCCGGCTAATTTTTTTGTATTTTTAGTAGAGACGGGGTTTCACCGTGGTCTCGATCTCCTGACCTCGTGATCCGCCCGCCTCGGCCTCCCAAAGTGCTGGGATTACAAGCGTGAGCCACCGCGCCCGGCCTGTGATTCTGTTTTGAGCACATTCAGAGATATGTGCTTCATTTTGCAATTGCTTCATTCCTTGGGTTTCTCTGTAAAAATCAGATGTTCTTATCCCTGTCATTTCCCTCTCACTTCATACTTTACTCTGAAGTTTAACAAAAAACACTCAATAGCTTGACTACCTTATTTATATAGAATTTCAAATGTTGGGAAAATAATTTTTGGACAATTTTAGAAGCCATGGAGGCTCATCCAAACCCTTTCCCATTGTTCATGTGATTAACAGTGAGATGGGCCAATAAAGGATGTCCTTTAAGCCTCGGTCTATCTGTAGAGGTAACCCTCTCACTTTATTCTATAGTCCTAGAGATCATATGACTAGGGGTGGGGCTAGAATAGAAAAACGATTTTCCACTAGAGCTGGTGTATGGTATTAGGAGATAAAACATAGACCCACTTTACGGGACTGAAAAGAGAGCAGGCACATGGTGGATTATGGGATACTTACCACGGCCCAGTAGTCTTGGTGAGCTACCCCATTGATGCACATATCCACCAGCAGCAGAATCACTCCAATGAAGGCAAAGATAGAACTAACAATGTTCATTCCCAGGCTGCCTTTCACCTAATGGAGATGGCAGGAAAAAATCAATTATATACAGAATCACTGAAGTTAAGTGAAATAAGAATCAATCAAATTTCATGGTTCTTAATTTTTGAACTTTCAAAACAATTTTTAAGTTGAAATTATTCTGTTTTCTGCCCTTCTGGGTAATTACCATAAACATTATTCTGTATGCAGCCTAGATGTAGGGTACTTCTAAAAAGCTGTAGAAAAATGTAAATCATATAAAGCAGGCACTCGTCTATTGGATTTTACTAAAAGCCTCATGCACAATAACAACTATATTTTCTTTATGAAAAAAATGAAAAAACAAACTTCTAATGAGCATTTTTCTGTGGCAGACACTGTGTTAAATTATTTAAATTATCTCACTTAACTCTTACAGCCTTTGAATGAGGTAGTACGATAGCATCTGATTTTATAGATGGGAAAGTATTTAGACACGTTTGCCGAAAAATTTAGGAATTAATGAAAACCCGAAGTCTCTCTAGGGACTAAATATGAACCTCCGAATTTAGAAGGAGAAACTCCTCAGGCTTTTGTGGGCAGAGGTGTATGGGCGACTCCAAAACTTTCCCCAGTTTCTACAACAGGATTTTAACATGTGGAAGAATAATTGTGAAACCAAGTCTGCAGGTGACTTGCTAGGGGTGGCACAGTTGAGTTCTTTAGAATGTGCTTGTGCTGCAGCGTGCCTTAGAGCCTCCTGAAGGTCTCTAAAAGGTCTTAGAAAAATTGTCTTAGGTAAGTGTCAGTGGCTGTCTCCTCTAAGAGGATGGAATCTATGCTTGGACAATCTCAACTAGAGGGAAGGATCCTTAAAAGATGCAGAGAAAGGGTGCTTTATTTTGTTTTTGGGCTACAACAGGAGTGGTTAGTCAGAATTAGGCTTATTTTATTTTATTTTAGTTTGATTTAATTATTTTATTCTTCTTTTGTCTGGAAGAGCATGAGCTACATGATTCTGTGTGCCTCTTTCCCCATTCTTCCCTCTTGTGCTGGATTACATATAATCTTGACACCACCTCTGCTCTAGTTGACCCTAGTTCTTGGTAAATCACTTTCTTTTTCCTGGTTCAATAGTAGACCAGGAAATTGGAATAGGTGGGGTGCTGTGACCGACAGAACTCAAAGTCCGGTCTTACTGATCATTTTTATAAACTCTTCTTACAGAACAAGCTAGACTCATTTAATGGCAATTTAAAGAATTGTAAAACACACAATCTGTGTAAGAGTAGGAAATAGCACAAATAAAAAAATAAAAATGCAAGACAGAGCTGAGAAGTGGCAAATGAACAGTAGAGACTTGGTAAATGATGTGTCTAGTAGCTATTTCCTGGCTCCTGGATTCTCCTTTGGACTTCCCATAATAGAGTGTGACCGGACTGAACCAGGGAGCTTTTAGGTTAAAGCTTAAACAACCCTGATCTTTGCTACTTCTCACCCCTGTGAGTTCAAGAGTCAGGATGTGAAGCTCTGCCATTTCTTAGTGGCAAATTGTGTGGACCATTCTCCCACCCCAGCGCTCAGACCATGAGGCAACCAATAGATTTTTTAGGAAAGGTGCTCCCTTTTGCATTTCCCAAATCCAGCTTTTCAATTTTCCTCCCCAATATGTTAAGCTAATCTTTAAAGGGGTTCAAAAAGTAGAAACAGTCTAACTTACCATACAACGGGAAAGCTCCTTGGATGCTGACACAGAGAGAGAGCCAGAGATAATGAACTGTGGAAATGGACAAATTTATTTGTGAAATGGGTTAACTGGTTGTGCTTGGGAATTTCTCTTTATATGAAAGGTTGGTTTATTTATGTTCATCTAGTTTCCTTCTCAAAATTTTCTCTCTCACTTCTGAATTTTCTGGAGTAACTCTCAGTCATATGTCCTTTTTTATTTTCTTTTCCTTAATTTCTGGCCTATGAAGAACTCATAATGTTTAAGCATTCCTTGTTCTAAGGCTTACTGCTCCATCCCTTCTCATAATCAATTGCATTTTTTTAATTAAAAAAATTTTTTTAGAGACTGAGTCTCACTATATTGCCCAGGCTGGCCTCAATCTCTTGAACTCAAGCAATTCCCCAGCCTCAGCCTCCCAAGTAGCTGGGACTACAATCACACACCACTATGCCTGGCTTACTTGCATATTTTTAATCATGTTTCCAATCACCTTTTCTTTTCTCTCTCTCTCCACCCAATACATATATTTCCATCTCAAATGTAGTAGGAAACCAAAACTTTGGCTTGCTGATTACATGATTAAATTTTAAAGAATGGAATAAGCTCCTAGGTAAAATGGCGAACAAGTTCCCGATTTTTTCATGCTCATTCAGAGCTGTTAATTTTTCTAAATTCTCCAGCCCTCAGATGTAGGGCTTTATCAAGAAATGAGTTGTGAATTGGCCGGAGATAGCAATACTTTATAAACCAAGAAGGAATACTTTATAAACCAAGAAAGAGTGGTGTTCTAGCAGTCTACTCACAGAAAGGCCACCCCAGAATGGGTATCCACCAATAAAAGCGGTAGAGGCAAAACCTAATACTTCTCCAAAAGAGAAGGATATTAAACACAAAACAATTCCAAAACCAATGTGCATCAATCCAACCATGATCTGGATCACCTAAAAAAAAAAAAACCAGCCATTTAAAATTACTTCTTCACTTTCAGACATGTGAAACATTACTGTCATTGCTACCTCTGCTTATTTATTGTCAATTTTGCTGAGATCCATCACTGTCATTCAGGCATGCATCTGAAGCAGGAGGTGGGCCATGAAGATTCTGACATACACTAGAATAACTGGAGTGCAAGGCCCTTAGTGAAATGCCCTGTTTTGAGGTATTTGGGGAGACTTACTGGGGTGGCCCAAGAAGAATTCTTCAGAAAGTAAAGCTGCTTAATCACGCATTAGCATCTCTGAGGGCCTCTAAAAGACCATTAGAAAAAAAAATACTTTAACTGTGATGTCAGTAGCTCCTTTTTCAGATGGATCAGTTCTCTGCTTGGGTCATCCCAGTTACGGGTAAAGGAATTGGTGAAGATGAAACCATTTATTAGGCATGAATTATGTGCTTGGTCATGTTCTGAACACTTTACATTTATTGTTTCATGTAATCCTCCCACAACTGGATTGAGTCAAAGAGACATAAAGGCATCAGGTATCCAAGGTCACACAATTCCTAAGAGGCAGATCTGGGAATTTACTGCAGCACATTGACTGCTGAGCCTGTCTGAATTATTCAGTACTGTCTTCCCCCATGCTCAGCTCTGCTCTACCTTTTCCATGAAGTCTTCTTGATTACACCAAATTAATCTTTTTTCTTTCTTTCTAAATTTCTGTTGCATGTCATGACATAAAACACACCTTATTACTTGATTTTGGATTCATTTATCTTGTTCTTTTTTTTTTCTTTTGAGACAGAGTCTTTTTTTAATTTTTTTTTTATTATACTTTAGGTTTTAGGGTACATGTGCACAATGTGCAGGTTTGTTACATATGTATCCATGTGCCATGTTGATCTCCTGCACCCATTAACTCGTCATTTAGCATTAGGTATATCTCCTAATGCTGTCCCTCCCCCCTCCCCCCACCCCACAACAGTCCCCGGAGTGTGATGTTCCCCTTCCTGTGTCCATGAGTTCTCATTGTTCAATTCCCACCTATGAGTGAGAACATGCGGTGTTTGGTTTTTTGTCCTTGCGATAGTTTACTGAGAATGATGTTTTCCAGTTTCATCCATGTCCCTACAAAGGACGTGAACTCATCATTTTTTATGGCTGCATAGTATTCCATGGTGTATATGTGCCACATTTTCTTAATCCAGTCTATCGTTGTTGGACATTTGGGTTGGTTCCAACTCTTTGCTATTGTCAATAGTGCTGCAATAAACATATGTGTGCATGTGTCTTTATAGCAGCGTGATTTATAGTCCTTTGGGTATATACCCAGTAATGGGATGGCTGGGTCAAATGGGATTTCTAGTTCTGGATCCCTGAGGAATCGCCACACTGACTTCCACAATGGTTGAACTAGTTTACAGTCCCACCAACAGTGTGAAAGTGTTCCTATTTCTCCACATCCTCTCCAGCACCTGTTGTTTCCTGATTTTTTAATGATGGCCATTCTAACTGGTGTGAGATGGTATCTCACTGTGGTTTTGATTTGCATTTCTCTGATGGCCAGTGATGATGAGCATTTCTTCATGTGTTTTTTGGCTGCATAAATGTCTTCTTTTGAGAAGTGTCTGTTCATGTCCTCTGCCCACTTTTTGATGGGGTTGTTTGTTTTTTTCTTGTAAATGTGTTTGAGTTCATTGTAGATTCTGGATATTAGCCCTTTGTCAGATGAGTAGGTTGCAAAAATTTTCTCCCATTCTGTAGGTTGCCTGTTCACTCTGATGGTAGTTTCTTTTGCTGTGCAGAAGCTCTTTAGTTTAATTAGATCTCATTTGTCAATTGTGGCTTTTGTTGCCATTGCTTTTGGTGTTTTAGACATGAAGTCCTTGCCCACGCCTATGTCCTGAATGGTATTGCCTAGGTTTTCTTGTAGGATTTTAGTGGTTTTAGGTCTAACATTTAAGTCTTTAATCCATCTTGAATTAATTTTTGTATAAGGTGTAAGGAAGGGATCCAGTTTCAGCTTTCTACATATGGCTAGCCAGTTTTCCCAGCACCATTTATTAAATAGGGAATCCTTTCCCCATTTCTTGTTTTTGTCAGGTTTGTCAAAGATCAGATAGTTGTAGCTATGCGGCATCATTTCTGAGGGCTCTGTTCTTTTCCATTGATCTATGTCTCTGCTGTGGTACCAGTACCATGCTGTTTTGGTTACTGTAGCCTTGTAGTATAGTTTGAAGTCAGGTAGCGTGATGCCTCTAGCTTTGTTCTTTTGGCTTAGAATTGACTTGGTGATGCGGGCTCTTTTTTGGTTCCATATGAACTTTCAAGTAGTTTTTTCCAATTCTGTGAAGAAAGTCATTGGTAGCTTGATGGGGATAGCACTGAATCTATAAATTACCTTGGGCAGTATGGCCATTTTCACGATATTGATTCTTCCAACCCATGAGCATGGAATGTTCTTCCATTTGTTTGTATCCTCTTTTATTTCATTGAGCAGTGGTTTGTAGTTCTCCTTGAAGAGGTACTTCACATCCCTTGTGAGTTGGATTCCTAGGTATTTTATTCTCTTTGAAGCAATTGTGAATGGGAGTTCACTCATGATTTGGCTCTCTGTTTGTCTGTGATTGGTGTACAAGAATGCTTGTGATTTTTGTACATTGATTTTGTATCCTGAGACTTTGCTGAAGTTGCTAATCAGCTTAAGGAGATTTTTGGCTGAGACGATGGGGTTTTCTAGATATACAATCATGTCATCTGCAAACAAGGACAGTTTGACTTCCTCTTTTCCTAATTGAATACCCTTTATTTCCTTCTCCTGCCTGATTGCTCTGGCGAGAACTTCCAACACTATGTTGAATAGGAGTGGTGAGAGAGGGCATCCCTGTGTTGTGCCAGTTTTCAGAGGGAATGCTTCCAGTTTTTGCCCATTCAATATGATATTGGCTGTGGGTTTGTCGTAGATAGCTCTTATTATTTTGAGATATGTCCCATCAATACCTAATTTATTGAGAGTTTTTAGCATGAAGGGTTGTTGAATTTTGTCAAAGGCCTTTTCTGCATCTATTGAGATAATCATGTGGTTTTTGTCTTTGGTTCTGTTTATATGCTGGATTACATTTATTGATTTGTGTATGTTGAACCAGCCTTGCATCCCAGGGATGAAGCCCACTTGATCATGGTGGATAAGCTTTTTGATGTGCTGCTGGATTTGGTTTGCCAGTATTTTATTGAGGATTTTTGCATCAATGTTCATGAAGGATATTGGTCTGAAATTCTCTTTTTTGGTTATGTCTCTGCCAGGCTTTGGTATCAGGACGATGCTGGCTTCATAAAATGTGTTAGGGAGGACTCCCTCTTTTTCTATCGATTAGAATAGTTTCAGAAGGAATGGTATCAGTTCCTCCTTGTACCTCTGGTAGAATTCAGCTGTGAATCCATCAGGTCCTGGACTCTTTTTGGTTGGTAAGCTATTGATTATTGCCACAATTTCAGAACCTGTTATTGGTCTATTCAGAGATTCAACTTCTTCCTGATTTAGTCTTGGGAGGGTGTATTGGTTGAGGAATTTATCCATTTCTTCTAGATTTCCTAGTTTATTTGCATAGAGGTGTTTGTAGTATTCTCTGATGGTAGATTGTATTTCTGTGGGATCGGTGGTGATATCCCCTTTTTCATTTTTTATTGCATCTATTTGATTCTTCTCTCTTTTCTTCTTTATTAGTCTTGCTAGCGGTCTATCAATTTTGTTGATCTTTTCAAAAAACCAGCTCCTGGATTCATTAATTTTTTGAAGGGTTTTTTGTGTCTCTATTTCCTTCAGTTCTGCTCTGATTTTAGTTATTTCTAGCCTTCTGCTAGCTTTTGAATGTGTTTGCTTTTGCTTTTCTAGTTCTTTTAATTGTGATGTTAGGGTGTCAATTTTGGATCTTTCCTGCTTTCTCTTGTGGGCATTTAGTGCTATAAATTTCCCTCTACACACTGCTTTGAACGTGTCCCAGAGCTTCTGGTATGTTGTGTCTTTGTTCTCATTGGTTTCAAAGAACATCTTTATTTCTGCCTTCATTTCATTATGTACCCAATAGTCATTCAGGAGCAGGTTGTTCAGTTTCCATGTAGTTGAGCGGTTTTGAGTGAGTTTCTTAATCCTGAGTTCTAGTTTGATTGCACTGTGGTCTGAGAGACAGTTTGTTATAATTTCTGTTCTTTTACATTTGCTGAGGAGAGCTTTACTTCCAACTATGTGGTCAATTTTGGAATAGGTGTGGTGTGGTGCTGAAAAAAATGTATATTCTGTTGATTTGGGGTGGAGAGTTCTGTACATGTCTATTAGGTCCACTTTGTGTAGAGCTGTGTTCAATTCCTGGATATCCTTGTTAACTTTCTGTCTCGTTGATCTGTCTAATGTTGACAGTGGGGTGTTAAAATCTCCCATTATTATTGTGTGGGAGTTTAAGTCCCTTTGTAGGTCACTCAGGACTTGCTTTATGAATCTGGGTGCTCCTGTGTTGGGTGCATATATATTTAGGATAGTTAGCTCTTCTTGTTGAATTGATCCCTTTACCATTATGTAATGGCCTTCTTTGTCTCTTTTGATCTTTGTTGGTTTAAAGTCTATTTTATCAGAGACTAGGATTGCAACCCCTGCCTTTTTTTGTTTTCCATTTGCTTGATAGATCTTCCTCCATCCCTTTATTTTGAGTCTATGTGTGTCTCTGCACGTGAGATGGGTTTCCTGAATACAGCACACTGATGGGTCCTGACTCCTTATCCAGTTTGCCAGTCTGTGTCTTTTAATTGGAGCATTTAGCCCATTTACATTGAAAGTTAATATTGTTATGTGTGAATCTGATCCTGTCATTATGATGTTAGTTGGTTATTTTGTTCGTTAGTTGATGCAGTTTCTTCCTAGCCTCGATGGTCTTTACAATTTGGCATGTTTTTGCAGTGGCTGGTACCGGTTGTTCCTTTCCATGTTTAGTGCTTCCTTCAGGAGCTCTTTTAGGGCAGGCCTGGTGGTGACAAAATCACTCAGTGTTTGCTTGTCTGTAAAGTATTTTATTTCTCCTTCACTTATGAAGCTTAGTTTGGCTGGATAGGAAATTCTGGGTGGAAAATTCTTTTCTTTAAGAATGTTGAATATCAGCCCCCACTCTCTTCTGGCTTGTAGAGTTTCTGCTGAGAGATCAGCTGTTAGTCTGACAGGCTTCCCTTTGTGGGTAACCTGACCTTTCTCTCTGGCTGCCCTTAACATTTTTTCCTTCATTTCCACTTTGGTGAATCTGACAATTATGTGTCTTGGAGTTGCTCTTCTCGAGGAGTATCTTTGTGGCGTTCTCTGTATTTCCTGAATCTGAATGTTGGCCTGCCTTGCTAGATTGGGGAAGTTCTCCTGGATAATATCTTGCAGAGTGTTTTCCAACTTGGTTCCATTCTCCCCGTCATTTTCAGGTACACCAATCAGACGTAGGTTTGGTCTTTTCACATAGTCCCAAATTTCTTGGAGGCTTTGTTCATTTCTTTTTATTCTTTTTTCTCTAAACTTCCCTTCTCACTTCATTTCATTCATTTCATCTTCCATCAGCGATACCCTTTCTTCCAGTTGATTGCATCTGCTACTGAGGCTTCTGCAATCTTCGTGTAGTTCTCGAAACTTGGCTTTCAGTTCCATCAGCTCCTTTAAGCCCTTCTCTCCCTTGGTTATTCTAGTTATCCATTCTTCTAATTTTTTTTCAAAGTTTTTAACTTCTTTGCTGTTGTTTTGAATTTCCTCCTGTAGCTCAGAGTAGTTTGATCGTCTGAAGCCTTCTTCTCTCAACTCGTCAAAGTCATCCTCCATCCAGCTTTGTTCCGTTGCTGGTGAGGAACTGCATTCCTTTGGAGGAGGAGAGGTGCTCTGCTTTTTAGAGTTTCCAGTTTTTCTGCTCTGTTTTTTCCCCATCTTTGTGGTTTTATCTACTTTTGGTCTTTGATGATGGTGATGTACAGATGGGTTTTTGGTGTGGATGTCCTTTCTGTTTGTTAGTTTTCCTTCTACCAGACAGGACCCTCAGCTGCAGGTCTGTTGGAGTTTACTAGAGGTCCACTCCAGACCCTGTTTGGCTGGGTGTCAGCAGTGGTGGCTGCAGAACAGCGGATTTTCGTGAGACCACCAATTCAGCTGTCTGATAGTTCCTCTGGAAGTTTTGTCTCAGAGGAGTACCTGGCCGAGTGAGGTGTCAGTCTGTCCCTACTGGGGGGGTGCCTCCCAGTTAGGCTGCTCAGGGGTGAGGGACCCACTTTAGGAGGCAGTCTGTCCGTTCTCAGATCTCCAGCTGCGTGCTGGGAGAACCACTACTCTCTTCAAAGCTGTCAGTTAGACAGGGACATTTAAGTCTGTGGAGGTTCCTGCTGAGTTTTTGTTTGTCTGTGCCCTGCCCCCAGAGGTGGAGCCTACAGAGGCAGGCAGGCCTCCTTGAGCTGTGGTGGACTCCACCCAGTTCGAGCTTCCTGGCTGCTTTGTTTACCTAAGCAAGCCTGGGCAATGGCGGGCGCCCCTCCCCCAGCCTCGCTGCCGCCTTGCAGCTTGATCTCAGACTGCTGTGCTAGCAATCAGCGAGACTCCGTGGGCATAGGACCCTCCGAGCCAGGTGCGGGACACAATCTCCTAGTGTGCCATTTTCCAGGCCCGTTGGAAAAGCGCAGTATTAGGGTGGGACTGACCCGATATTCCAGGTGCCGTCTGTTACCCCTTTCTTTGACTAGGAAAGGGAACTCCCTGACCGCTTGCGCTTCCCGAGTGAGGCAATGCCTCGCCCTGCTTTAGCTGGCGCACAGTGCGCTTCACCGACTGTCCTGCACCCACTGTTTGGCACTCCCTAGTGAGATGAAACCGGTACTTCAAGCAGAAATGCAGAAATCACCCGTCTTCTGTGTTGCTTGGGCTGGGAGCTGGAGACCGGAGCTGTTCCTATTCGGCCATCTTGGCTCCACCCTCGAGACAGAGTCTTGCTCTATCTCCCAGGCTGGAGTGCAGTGGCACGATCTCGGCTCACTGCAAGCTCCGTCTGCCAGGTTCACACCATTCTCCTGCCTCAGCCTCCCGAGTAGCTGGCACTACAGGCGCCCACCACCACACCCGGCTAATTTCTTTTTGTATTTTTAGTAGAGACGGGGTTTCACAGTGTTAGCCGGGAAGGTCTCCATCTCCTGACCTCTTGATCTGCCCACCTTGGCCTCCCAAAGTGTATATTGTTCTTTTTTAAAAAGTTGCAGGTATGCAATCATTTTCTTACCAATCATTCTTCTTATCAATCATATATTACTAAAAGTAAGGTATACATCTTTTAGCTCCTTGTACCTCTTATTTAACCTTCCTTCATTGTAAATAAAGATAGATTTCTGAGGAATAACCATTTCTAGATTGTTCCAAAAGTTGATTGTAGATTTGTAATTTATTTTTCCTCATGTTTACATCTTATCTGTCCAGGAAGACTGCAAATGCAAAGACTGCTGTATTTATTTCTTCAATAAATAGCTACTGAACACAAGTCAATTGAATTAAAATTAGAAAAAAACCCATTTTCATAAACAATGCTAAAAGTTTCTTGAGACTTCGATAAAAACCATGAACCTTTCTCCCTGAAAAATTATTCCTGCACATTCATACACACACATACCATACTTTTGCATATAGCTTCAGAGAAATGATGGGCCTCCTTTAGCCTATCTCACTTAAAGAACTCCTGTATTAGACTTTATATTTGTTTTTTACAACTCTTATTTAGAGCAGCAATTCAGCCATCTGGCCACAAACTTCCCATTCTCATCCTTCCTGTCACCTTGATGAGGGGCAGTTAGATCTGGATTTGTACTGGCCTTCATTTCTCCTCCTACAGCCCTAGCTGTACCATTTACTGATGAAAATTGCCTATAGGACAGACTTAAAAATTTGGACATACAATTTGTCTGCATTTTTGGCCACAGAAGCACTTAAAGGTCTGAGTTGACTGGTACAGGTGTGCCACCTCCTGCCACCTGTGGCTCCTGCACTGTCGTGATGCCCGGAGCCTGCTGATGGTGTAGAAATAACAGTCTTCAGAGAGAGGAAGTAGCTTCTGCCAACTGGAGATTTTGAAAACAAAACTTCACATTCTTTTAAGGTATTTTTATCACACGCCTCTTTGGCACCGGGCAGCATGCTTCAGTGGTTCCTCATCCACTCAATCAAAGCCAAAGCCTTCTACTCTGCAGGCCTCACCAGCTGTGGCCTCTGCCACTCATCTGCCCTCTTGAAAACTGCTCCCTCCCTCACTCATTCTATTCTATTTTATTGGCCTCTTTCCTGTTCTTCAAATACCTCACACACATTTTCATCTAAAGACTTTTACGCTGGTTGTTCTCTCTTTCCCTGATATCTGCAGGGCCCACTCCTAACCTCAGGTTTTTGCTCAAATGTCATGTCCTAAGGAAAGCCCATTCTGACCACCTTGAAATTGCTGCCTCCTCCCTGCCTAGTACTTTTTAGCCCTTTTACACTTCTTTGTTTTGTCTATATCACTCAACACCTTCTAACACACTAAGTACTTTACTTCCTTATTATGTGTACAGTCTGATTTCCCCCCACCCAGGGCGTAAGTCCTGTAAGGGCAGAGATTGCACCTGCTTTGTGCTCAATGATATTCCAAGTACCTGTGTGGAGTTGGCTGTATGGGGTGTTAGTTTGTCCCACTGGCTTATTAGGAGCGGGGAATTTCCTGTATCTGGGAGGTGGAGGATCAGAAGGGCCACCTCTACAGCTTAGTAAATAGGCTGCTGCAAGAGAACTCATGCTCATTTTTACTTCCCTAAAACATCACAACTTGAAATAGGTAGTAAGATGGCTAGAAGAGTTTCTGGCACATAATGAGCATTCATTTACGGAATGCTCCAGCGGAGCATTTTGAGCTATTCACAGGGAGAGACTTAATATAATTTGGTGGAATTGTGCTAGTGGGATGAATGACGTATTTGGAAAGCACAGCGAAGGGACTAACAATTCTACCTAGGCAAGTGGAATTTTCTTACAAATAGGGCATTTTTGTTTTTACAATGCCTACAGAAACAAGGTAGTCAGTTCAGAGTCTCCTTTGTAGAAGTAAGGTGACAGTTAAGCCGTAGCATCTCTAAGGGTATTGGCGAGAGAGGCACAGCAGGTGGAATGTCCCCTAATTCTTTCACACTCAGCCTTTCCCAGACTGCCCATTTGTAGTTTCCTTTTCTGGGGGCAGCCATCAATGTTCATTTTTATGTAAATTCACCTTTATGCAAATACCAGACTTGTAACTAATCCAGAGATGAGATTGTCCAAAAGGTCCTTTGAAGAAATGAGATCAAGCTAGATGTAATAGTGCTTCCATCATGTCAATATTACCAAATCCTCCAGCTAGGGAGGCTCCTTTGTCTTCTGTTATATTTTTGCCTGATCTAAAATGAAATGAACTCAAGGGAAAGTCTATAGGCAGACTATTTCTGTCTAAAAGAGATAATTTCAGAATAACGTTCAGAACTTTTTAGCAATTGGATGGTATTCTCTTCTCCTATAACTTATAAGAAGACCTTGCAAAAGTGAAATTAAAATTCTGGTAGTAAATAGACTTACCCCTAGTGCCTTTGCTTCTTCTTTGAATTTAATTACTGCTGTTCCCACACTTGGATTTATCATTTGTATATTTCCTTGACCCGGTTGACTGCTAGCAAAGGTTCCTGGAGATGTGATGAAGTAGGGCTGAGCACGCTGAGCACCCTGAGCTTGGTTTTCTAAGTTGATTGAACCCGGAGGCTGTTGAAATCCAGGAGCCATGAAGCTGCTTGGTGGGTAAGGGTTGGGTATGGTTTCATGTACTTCAGCATGGCTTGTTGGCTTGGATGACATCATTGTGTCCTAAGTGTCACAAAACATACCAAAGTGATACATTTATCCAGTAAAGAAACTAAAGAAAATCTTACCAAATGTCAAATGTCAATTATCTATGCAAATGGAGGGAACAAGTGAGCAGATAGCGGGCCATAACAACTGATAGAAACATGATTCTCATAAATCCCCAACCCCCACGCCAAGGAACTGGTACCTGTCCGTGGTCTGTTGGAAACCTGACGGCACTACATGAGGTAAGCAGCAGGCAGGCATTACTGCCTGAGCTCTGCCTCCTATCAGATCAGCATGGCATTGGATTCTCATAGCAGCATGAACCCTACTGAGAACTGCACATGCTGTGGATCTAGGTTGCATGCTCCTTATGAGACTCTAATGCCCGATGATCTGAGGTGGAACAGTTTCATCCCGAAACCATCCCTCATTAGAGAGATGCTATGCTGCCGACTGTGAAGATGGAGGAAGGCGTCCATGAACCAAGGTGTATGGGTGGCCTCTAGAAGCTGGCTGAAACAAGGAAACAGATTCTTCCCTAGAGTCTCCAGGAAGGAACATGACTCTGCTGACACCTTGAGCATAGTCTAGTGAGCTGGTATTGGAATTCTGACCTACAGAACTGTCAGATAAAAAAATTATATTGTTTTAAGCCACTACATTTGTGGTAGTTTGTTATATCAACAAATAGAAAACTAATACGGGGCCAAGTAATACAATACTTGTATGGCAAGGTGGGCAGTCCAAGATTAAAATTATTTGCCAGTAATTGGGAAACTAGATAGTTCACATATGCCCACTTAAGATGATTCTTCTGTTCTTTAGGAAAAATGCTTTTATTCATTTCTGTCCTTCTGAAAGCTTAGAGCATCTCAGGCCCCATGTAGGCAAGGGAAATTTTGTTGGAAATAAGCCAGTACAACTGGATATGGACAACAATGACTATTAATTCTTGAAAAAAATGATGACACTTAAAAAATTTGTCTTTAGCCTTAGATTCCTTTTTTGAGGTCTTCTCAAGCAATTTTCTTATACTTATGAATATCAAGAAAGAGTGATGAATGTTTCATTCTTGGTATGAAGTGTGAATACTACGAATAACCTATTGGTACAATGTATCACTGGTATCTAACAGGGACACATATTCACACCTTGTGCTCATAGAATCCAGAAATTTTAGGGTAGGAAAGACCCTTTCCATTTATCCTGTCTCATTACCCTTGATTTACAGATGAGAAATTGAAGCTGAGTCAAGTTAAGTGACATGCTCAAGGTTACATAGAAAACATGTGGCAGAGTTAGGACTCGAAAATGGGATTCTTGGCTGTTGGTTCAGAATCACTCTGGAAATTTGCAGCTTGTTTTCCAGGTCAGCCTTGGTGACAGGGTATTGACTCTGCTCCTGCGACTACCCAACAACAAAACTTCTGTCTTCTGATGCCATGGAGAGGAGTTTATAAACCAGATTAACTTCTTCGTGATTGAGTAATTAAGTTAATAAGGATTCTCTTTAGCAAGCTTTAGATGAGGTGTATAGAGAGCTAACATTTATTAAAAACTTATTGTAGGCACAGTAGGGTCTGTATAGTGTCATGTTTAGGAACATGAACTTCGAATCTAACCCCAATTTTGTGTCTTTGGCAAGTTTGTTAACCTCTCTTTGCCTTTGTTTTCTGTCTGCAAAATAGAGCTAATAAGACTACCTTCCTTAGAGAGTCAGTTTGAGTGTTAAAGAGTTATTCTCTGCAAAGTATATAGAATTGTGCCGATTACAGGGTTGGCTCTATTATTATTGCTATGTTAAGTGCATGAGATACATTATCTCTGTACCCTTTACAGAACCCCATGAGGTAGGTACTCTGCTAATATCCCCATTTCATAATGAGAGAATTTAATCCAGAACCTGCACCCATAACCCTTACTCTCCGATGCTAGATGCAACTGAAAATGGTTGAAAACTCAATGAAAAGGGAGAAAATATCTTTCTGAAATATCTCATTACAAAGGCTTTTTTTTTTTTTTTTCAAAATGGAAACACATCCAGCACTTTAGGAGGCCAAGCCGGGCGGATCCCGAGGTCAGGAGATCGAGACCATCCTGGCTAACATGGTGAAACCCCATCTCTACTAAAAATACAAAAAAAAAAAAAAAAATTAGCCGGGCATGGTGGTGGTTGCCTATGGTCCCAGCTACACAGGAGGCTGAGGCAGGAGAATGGTGTGAACCCGGGAGGTGGAGCTTGCAGTGAGCCGAGATCGTACCACTGCACTCCAACCTGGGTGACAGAGCAAGACTCTGTCTCAAAAAAAAAAAAAAAAAGTAAACACATTTGAGCCCACAAAAGTTTATTTTAAACAAGGAAAAAGAAACAAGTCCATAGCTGTGACTCTTAGAGTAACACCACGTAACTGTCAATAGCATTTGAGAATGTGAGGTTATATATCCTATGGATCTGGTTTCTGTGGCCAAATATTGCTCAAGCCCTCTTTTCTAATCTTCAATCTGCTACTTCACTAAGTCTGGGACTTTAAGCAAGTTTCTTAATGAAATCCCTGTTAGTTCCTGTGTCTCAAATGTAAAATGACAGAAGGTACCTAAAGAGGCTAGTCTAAAGATCAAATTATCTGAATTTATGCAAAACTGTTGGAACAGTGCCTGGCACATGGCAAGAGCTTAAAAAGGAACTATTATTTTATTATTAGATCCCAAGGTATTCTATCTTGTTTTAGGCAGTGGATGTGGCCATAGGAAAAGTTTATAAAAGGAATTGAACAGGGTCAATGTCAAGAGCAAGGAAATAGGAGATGGGTACTCAGAGTACAGTAATTAACCAGAACAAGAATTTTTTTGAGCTTTTAAAAAGCATATAATTAAAGAATTGTCCACGTTTCTGCATGTATATGATTTCATTACATTCTCCTTTGCTGTTGATCATTGCTTTTTTTTTTATCTTGAGAAATTTTATGAGGAAAACTCAATACTTTTAATTTATCAACTGTTTCTCCTTTCATATCTGCTGTTTAGTTTCTGGACTAAGATCTGTAAGTTTCATATAGAACCCAGATTATTAATGGCTAGGTCTATAGTTATTAGGACTCAGAATACATTTTTACTGGGTCAAGTTCTGGTTTTATAAAAAGAATTAAAGACAGAGCCAGCCAGTTCTGATTCTTTAATTATTAAATTGAAATGAAGACAATTCTGCAAATGATACATGAGAAGGGAAACTAATAAATAGACTCCTTTTATAGATTCCACCTATTGACTTAGTAGGATTGTTCTCTTGACAGTTGACAAAATATTTACCCCTAGTTGTCCTTTTTTTAAAAATAAAAATTAGAACAACTGCAATTATTTTTAAGAACAAGGAACACATAAAAATATTGGAGCTCTGATGAGATCAAAAGTATAAGACTAAAGCAATTAGAGAAAACCTCAGCAATTTGCTCTGTGATTACATTATTTCAAATAAAAATGGGAAAAAATTTACTGTTTTATAGTTTCTTTCTACCTCATTTTCATGCTAACTTCACTTTTGACAGAGTGAAGATGATGATTATTTTCAATATTACTTTATAGCATAAAGCAAAACATGAAATCGAATCATTTCCACAAAATCACCCAGTACATCCAGAGGCATACACTTATATCACCTTTCACAAAATGCTGATCTGGTGAAAATGAATGTTCCATCCTCACCTATTTTAATTTTAATTGTTTTCTTGTCAGAAAGAAGTACCTTAATTAAAATGTGTTACAAAGCCAAGGGCTCCAGTATTACTTCTGTGTTCTATGTTGTCCCTGTGGTAGCCACATAATCATCAAGCGCCCAGTGGGGCATGGCCTCATCCTTTTGGGTCCATGTTCATGGAATGGCATACAGTTGAACCTACTATTCACCTTTCTTAGCATTAGCTTTTTTTTTTTTTTAAGACAGAGTTTCACTCTTGTCACCCAGGCTGGAGTGCAATGGAGCGATCTCGGCTCACTGCAACCTCCACCTCCCAGGTTCACGTGGTTCTCCTGCCTCAGCCCCCCGAGTAGCTGGGATTACAGGCGCCTGCCACTATGCCCAGCTAATTTTTGTATTTTTAGTGGAGATGGGGTTTCACCATGTTGGGCAGGCTGGTCTCGGACTCCTGACCTCAGGTGATCCCCCTGCCTTGGCCTCCCAAAGTGCTGGGATTACAGGTGTGAGCCATCGTGCCCGGCAAGCATTAGCTTTTTTTTTTTTTTCCAGTCCGTTTTATCTCTTGTATAGCAATCAACTTACTTTTTCATTCCTCTTCTGTTTTGTTTCTTTCTTGTTTCATTCATGGTTTTATTCTCCCTCATTTTTCACCTGGCCTCAACATAGAGTCAAGAACTTGTCTTCATCCCTCCAATCTAGAGAATAGAACCCACACAGGTAGACCAGCCCCACTTTGTGCCCATTGATTTGGAGGAGAGGTAGGCAAGGATGTATCAATGGACTTACTTTGTTCCTTTGGTACCTCTATGTTTCCTCTTTTTCTGCTTCAACCTGTGTGCCAGTATCAGATATTTACCTGGATTTTATAGGTAGCTTTTACTTCCGTGCTCCAAACCAATTTGTCTTGTATCTTTATGTAGTGCCGAAGTCCTTTTATGGTTATTTCTCTTTCACCTCAAGTGATGTAAATGCAACTGTAAAGTTTGGAATATGCTGTGCTTTCACGTCCTCCTCTAATTTTTACTGGGAAGCCTACTGTGACCCTCCCAAACACTTTTAGTATTTATTTTCTCCAGCTTTCTGATGCTTAATCATTGCAATATCATAATGCATTTTAATGCCTTCTAAATTAGATGGACAAAATTGTAAAATGCAGATAATAAAAAAAGGAGAGAAAAAGCACTCAATCTCACCACGCAGACATAATTAATGATAGCATTTGCATTTTGATTTGTAAACTTTTGTGTGCACATATATGTATTTTACATAGTAAAATCAAGTTAGGATCATAATGTATATATACTTCATAACCTGCTTTTAAGCTTAATGTCCTATAAATAGCTTTTCATGTCAATAAACATATTTATTGTAATTCTTTTTTTTTGAGATGGAGTCTTGCTCTGTCACCCAGGCTGGAGTGCAGTGGCGCGATCTTGGCTCACTGCAAGCTCCGCCTCCTGGGTTCACGCCATTCTCCTGCCTCAGCCTCCCAAGTAGCTGGGGCTACAGGTACCCGCCACCACGCCTGGCTAATATTTTGTATTTTTAGAGTTGGGGTTTCACCATGTTAGCCAGGATGGTCTCGATCTCCTGACCTCGTGATACGCCCGCCTTGGCCTCCCAAAGTGCTGGGATTACAGGCGTGAGCCACCGCGCCCGGCCTATTTATTGTAATTCTTAATAGTGGCATGCTATTTTATTTTTTGGAAGTGTCCTATCACATTCCAGTTATTTATTTTAGGTTGTATCTCAGGTACAAATGAGTACTTTGAGACCAGAGATCCTTGGGGCAGGGGCTGATATCTATCCCCACCTCCAACTCCATGTATGGCACAGTGTCTCACACATGTTAAGGCTCGTTAAATATACGTTAAAAGAGTTAGTGGCATGAGTGCAGATTCTTTTTTCTTTTTTTGTGTGTGTTATCGAGGGTTTTCTTTCTCTTGTGGGTTTATATTTTCATATATTTTTCTAGAATAGAAAAAGATGCTGAAGATTTATTAATGTTATGAGCTTAAGAAAATGACAATTTCAGGCAATAATATTGCTGAAAGGCTTGAAGGTATTTAAAGGAAAAAGAAGTCAGCATTGTTTTTGAAAGCCCACAGAATCATGATTGCTGTCTGGAAAGGTATAACATGATCAACCTTATTCCAGGCAGCAGGAAGAGAAAGTTGAAAATAAATAATGTCAGGCTGGGCACAGTGGCTCACACCTGTAATCCCAGCACTTTGGGAGGCTGAGGTGGGTGGATCACTTGAGGTCAGGAGTTTGAGACCAGCCTGGCCAACATGGTGAAACCCTGTCTCTACTAACATACAAGAATTAGCTGAGTGTGGTGGCACACACCTGTAATCCCAGCTACTTGGGAGGCTGAAGCAGGAGAATCACTTGAACCTGGGAGGCAGAGGTTGGAGTGAGCCGAGATTGCGCCACTGCACTCCAGCGTGGGTGACACAGTGAGACTCCCTCTCAAAAAAATAAAATAAAATAAAATAAAAAATAAAAAAAAGAAAAAAGAAATAGTGTCTTTTAAACCTAGAATCCCCTTCCTTCTCCTGTTGGCCTTTCAGACCCACCTCCATGCAGCAAATCTTGGTAAGACTTCTGCACTGTTCTCTCCTATAATCATGTGGTTAGTGCCATTAACAGTGTGATTCTTCTATGTTGTGTTCTGATTTGTGATTTCTTCAAACATGCTCTAACTTCTAAGGGCAGGAGTTATAGTACCATTTCATAATCTCTTTTGTATCCCTAGCTTAGGAACATGCTCGTAAAGCTGAATGCTTTACAGTCTGTGGAGAAAGGCCATTTTTTCCATTAAAAATTTCAATTTATTGTGGGACAACACATTTGTAAAATGTAATAAAAATAAACAACTAGGAAAATAAGATAGACAATAATTCAAGCCCAGCGTTTTCATTAGAATCTGTAGGCATAAAATGGTTTTAATAAATGTCACCTCAACATGGGAAAACAGAAAAGAATTACAAATCTGACAATGATCCACAACTATTATAATCACTATTACACATAGCTTTTGGCTCTTCCAAAACTGTAGCTAAACAGAAATTACAAAGGAAATACTGATTTCCTGCATTAAAAGTCTATAAGACACACTTGGAATAAACATTGTGTACATCACTCTTCAAATTTCCACTATTTAAATAAACTTGCTTCTTGCTTATTAATTTGTTTAACTCGGATTGATGGCAGTGCTACTTGCAGAGGATAATGCATTTTTAAACTGTTTCTATGTTTTGTTTTAACAATACCCCTAGTAGAGAAATCAGTCTCACAGAGGTATGTTGATAGGAACAGAATAAATTTTGGAATAATTTCAGAAACACATAATTTTTGTTTGTTTTGTGTTTTTGAGACAGAGTCTCACTTTGTCACCCAAGCTGGAGTGCAGTGGCATGATCTCAGCTCACTGCAACCTCTGCCTCCTGGGTTCAAGGGATTCTCATACCTCAGCCTCCTGAGTAGCTGGAATCACAGGCGTGTGCCACCACGCCCAGCTAATTTTTGTATTTTTAGTAGAGGCGGGGTTTCACCTTGTTGGCCAGGTTGGTCTCGAACTTCTGACCTCAAGTGATCCACCCACCTTGGCCTCCCAAAGTGCTGGGATTACAGGTGTGAGCCACAGCCCCCGGCTGGAAACACAGAATATTTATTTAAAATTCTTATATATAACAAAACAAGTGATATCATATTTTCAAAATACATATTCAATCCATTGGTAGTCACTGCCAACAATTTATCCTGTCTATAATTTTTTTCCTTTTGATCAAAAAATGGATTTTGAGATAATGCGATATATTTTTTTCTGTGTCTGCCTGATTTCACCTATTGATCCATTTGTCTGTTCTTTCACCAATACCACGCTGTCTTCATTACTGTAGCTCTACTGTAAGTCTTGAAGTTGGATAGTGTCACTCCTCCAACTTGGTTCTTCTCTTTTGATATCATTTTTGCTAAAAAATTTCAAATATACAGATATAGAGAACAAAACGTTGGTTAGCAGGAGTGGCTGGGGGAGGAAATGGGAGATGTAGATGAGAGGATACAAAGTAGCAGATACGTAGGATGAACAAGTCTAGAGATCTAAGGTGCACTATGAGGATGGTAAGTAATACAATTGTAATGTATATGGAATTCGTGCGAAATGAATAGATTTTGCTTCTCTTGCCACAAAAACAAAAACAAAAAAACGGGTAACTGAGATGATGGGTTTGTTAATTTGCTTCACTACAGAGGCTTTTTTCTGTCTATATGTATCTCATAACATCATATTGTATATTTAAATATATACAATAACATTTATTTATGAAAAAGAAAAAAATGCATTCTAGAAAGATTAATTTTCAATTTTTGGACCTCTTCTGAATTTTATATTCCATCAAAAGAAATATACAATTCATACAGTGATTGGTAATAACTTATTGCAGATGTGGAATATCAAAATCACCAACCACTTTCTTGCTAGTTATTAAATGCTCTTTTTCTAAGCTTTTAATGTTTATTTTTGCCCTTTAATCTTACCTGCAGTTTTTCTTTGCATAGAGTTATTATAATCATTAAATTATTAAAGATGTCACACAAATAAGTGATTCTGGTCATAGGTACCTCTTTGAAAAGTTGAGATCAAACAGGCTTCTTGTCTTTTTTTTTTTTTAATTATACTTTAGGTTTTAGGGTACATGTGCACAATGTGCAGGTTTGTTACATATGTATCCATGTGCCATGTTGATTTCCTGCACCCGTTAACTCGTCATTTAGCATTAGGTATATCTCCTAGTGCTGTCCCTCCCCCCTCCCCCAACCCCACATCAGTCCCCGGAGTGTGATGTTCCCCTTCCTGTGTCCATGAGTTCTCATTGTTCAATTCCCACCTATGAGTGAGAACATGCGGTGTTTGGTTTTTTGTCCTTGCGATAGTTTACTGAGAATGATGTTTTCCAGTTTCATCCATGTCCCTACAAAGGACATGAACTCATCATTTTTTATGGCTGCATAGTATTCCATGGTGTATATGTGCCACATTTTCTTAATCCAGTCTATCATTGTTGGACATTTGGGTTGATTCCAACTCTTTGCTATTGTGAATGGTGCTGCAATAAACATACGTGTGCATGTGTCTTTATAGCAGCATGATTTATAGTCCTTTGGGTATACACCCAGTAATGGGATGGCTGGTTCAAATGGTATTTCCAGTTCTAGATCCCTGAGGAATCGCCACACTGACTTCCACAATGGTTGAACTAGTTTACAGTCCCACCAACAGTGTAAAAGTGTTCCTATTTCTCCACATCCTCTCCAGCACCTGTTGTTTCCTGATTTTTTAATGATGGCCATTCTAACTGGTGTGAGATGGTATCTCACTGTGGTTTTGATTTGCATTTCTCTGATGGCCAGTGATGATGAGCATTTCTTCATGTGTTTTTTGGCTGCATATGGTACTGGTACCACAACAGAGACATAGATCAATGGAACAGAACAGAGCCCTCAGAAATGATGCCGCATATCTACAACTATCTGATCTTTGACAAACCTGACAAAAACAAGAAATGGGGAAAGGATTCCCTATTTAATAAATGGTGCTGGGAAAACTGGCTAGCCATATGTAGAAAGCTGAAACTGGATCCCTTCCTTACACCTTATACAAAAACTAATTCAAGATGGATTAAAGACTTAAATGTTAGACCTAAAACCATTAAAATCCTACAAGAAAACCTAGGCAATACCATTCAGGACATAGGCGTGGGCAAGGACTTCATGTCTAAAACACCAAAAGCAGTGGCAACAAAAGCCAAAATTGACAAATGGGATCTCATTAAACTAAAGAGCTTCTGCACAGCAAAAGAAACTACCATCAGAGTGAATAGGCAACCTACAGAATGGGAGAAAATTTTTGCAACCTACTCATCTGACAAAGGGCTAATATCCAGAATCTACAATGAACTCAAACAAATTTACAAGAAAAAAATAAACAACTCCATCAAAAAGTGGGCAAAGGACATGAACAGACACTTCTCAAAAGAAGACATTTATGCAGCTTCTTGTCTTGATGAAACGCAAACAGTTCACTACCTATTTCAAATGTTTTCAGCAGAGCTTTTCCAGTGGAATAATTGGTTGTAAAGAATGTTTAAATTTTCTCAATTTTTAAATATATTTTATTGAGTTAGAGTTGACAAACCAACCTTAGCATATTACGTGTTGTAATGTGGTCCTATAGAGCATGACCAATATGAAGCTCATACCACATACAACTTGTTATATAAGCTGCATGCATGATGGTCTATACCTTGTTCAATGAGATGGAAGTCACTACATGCTACTACATACTCCTCTCCATACTTGGTCTCAGCCAAAATGCTGAGAAGCGATGCAAGCTTTATTCTCATTTTCTGTATTTATATTTTCATGAAATGGCAAGGAAGGAAGGAAGGAAGGAAGCATCTAGCATTGGTCTGTGGTCAATGGTTTGGGTAACACCGACCCGTCAACCATTGTGACTCCATGTTTGCCAGACAGGCTCTATCTGGCAGCTAGAGGTACAGGGAGTCAGGTCTAGTCTTCTGGGAAGGGGAATGGTGAGAGCTAGGTCACTCAGGCTGAAAGGGTCAGTAAAGGAACCGAGGCCTAGTGATATAAACAGGGTCAGAATAAAGATAAGAAGAGGAGAGTTAGCATGCTTAGGGCTCCTGGAAAAATGTATAGAAATAAATTCTAAACCTCAGTCACTGGTGGGTAGAGAATGGTAGTACATTCAATATCAGGATTGATTTAGACATAATATCATGTGCCATTTAATGGATACTGTTTGGCTTTGCATAAACCTTTATTTAATTCTTCCAACAATGCCATAATAGATTTAACTGCCATTTTACACACAGGAAACTAAGTCATAGCATGGTGAGCAATATGATTAAGGTCATGTAGTTAGAAAGTGGTAGAGAGTCTGTCCAGGTGTGTCTGAGTCCAAACTCTTTACTTTTTCTACTAAAGCAGGGCACCTTCAGCGACTGGGAGCCTGACTGAGTCTCTAGGTAAACTTGAGCCAATCAGGGAGAGTGGAGTGAGACAGAGGCAGAGTGCACTCATGTATTAATGACTGGGGCTTCCACAGCATCGCTTTTCAAAAGGCTTGAAACTCACATGTGTGCAGTATCTGAGCCTCAGTAGTGACCTCAAGTGGCGAGTGTGGTACTGTACAGAGGAGCAATTGTGACATGATGGTGACAGATTTCACCACCAGGTGTCCTTCATGGTTAATCTTTGCTTAAAAAAAAATTCTTTCTTGTTTTGAACAGTTATTCTTTTATTCTCCTTTTTCTGATACAACAAGATGTTGACTCAGAACCTTGGAAAGGCAAGGAGACATATCTCTCTGCTTCTTTCCTAACACTGTGCAACCTCAGAAAATGACAAGTGGTTGGAAATCTTACAACAATACTTGTATGGTATGCCCATTTGGGTCAAGTATTTTGAATCTAGAGAAAGTATTTATCTACTAAAGACCTTGAATTTCACTAGTTATGGATTAATTGGTTCTGTGACTCTAGTTTAAATTAGAAATCTATAAAAGAATAGAGCACATTTTGAAATTCACCAAATACTTACTGTAGGCACTATTCTAGGCTCTAATAAGTGAATATGGTAGAAAATGCTTATCACATTCCTAGCTTCTGTATCCTTTAGGTACTCTGTTTAGTACTATTCTATCTGCAAGTTTCAATTGGGTGTACAAGCCAGGTTTGTCTGATGATAGACTCCTATCATCAGAGTCTTCCAAGTTCATGGATGGTCCAAAGATCTGGCATAAATTTAAGGTGGAAGGGTAAAGGCTACAGACATTGTTAGATTCTTATATCTTGTTCATGCTAGGGTTTAAGGTGTCTCTAAAATATTAATGCCTTTAATTTCACAGATAAGAATCCATTTCTAATAATGCTATGTCATAAGCCACTCATATTTTTAAAAATTGGACATGTATTATTCTAATTAGAAAAGGGTCTGATATCAATACCACTGATTGCCTCTGAAGAATGGAATTTGTGATTAGAGTGCCAGTTAATCATCACCATTCCTAATTAAAGTGGAAGCAACATAGGTTTCTATTATAGCTTAATGCAACTAAAAAGCAATCAATACTACACCATCTACATTGAAGTATGTGAACTACAGATATTGTAACACTAGTCCTTACCCTCAGATGTTCAGATTCAATGGACCTCAAACAGGATCCAGAATTCTGCTTTTTAACATTCATGACCAATTGAAGGAAGGCCTCCCTCTGTGTTTTGAGAATCACTGGATTATTCTGGTAGAAGAACTATAGGAGGCTAGAAGAAAATGAAAGGTTATAGCTAAGCCAACTATATACCCATTCAACGGACTACTCAAAAACAAAAAGTAATAAACTATTGATACAGGAACTGAAGGATCTCAAGGGCATTGTGTTAAGTGAAAAAAGGCCGACCTGAAAAGATTACATTCTCTGTGATTTCATCTATAGAATATTCTTAAGATGTCAGAGTATATGATGATGAACAGACCAGTGGTTGCCAGGGATTAGGGATGGGGTTGGACTGTAAGGGGGTGACACAAGGGAGTTTCTTTTTGGTGATGGAAACGATCTATACTCACAAGTGTTTGGCGGATGGTGGAATTGTTCTAAAATCCAATTATGGTAGTGGTTACAAAAATCTCTACATTTGATGAATAAACTATATACACACACAAAGCATAGTGAGTGCATTTAAAAACTAGTGACATTCAAATAAGTTCTGAGGTTCAGTCAGTGGTGTTATACAAATGTCAGTTTCCTGGTTTAGGCAGTTATACTATGGTTATATACATTGTGCACATGAGGGAAGCTGGCAGAAGTGTACCTAGGAGCTCCTTGTAGTATTTTAGCAGCTTGCATGTGAATGTAACATTATTTCAAAATAAAAAGTAAAAAATACTCAACAATAACAAGCCTATGTCGAAGTTGCCAAGGTAGTAAGGATTAAAGATAGGTCTAAAAAGACAAACAGGGAAGGTAAAACCCATGGAGGTTAAGAATATGATAGGATCTAATACAGAACAGATGCCTGTTCTCTCTCTTCCTATTTGTGATCTCAGGCAAATTAGTTAACGTCTGTGTGCCTTAGGCAACTTGTCTTTGAATTCGAGAAATAACAGTATCTATGCCAAAGGGTTATTATGAAGCTGAAGTGAGATATGTGTACAGAACACTTTTATTTATGTTTGATACATAGGGAGGACTCCAAAACATGTCGTTGTTTTGTTAGCAATATGGAGAAAGAATCATCAAGACTTAGGTTAAAGTAAATGTGGGCAACAGAGGCAAGTGAAGGATTCTGGAGGAGAGGACAGAATCGTCGCGGGTACACTTGGTGCAGGTAGCTGTTTGGAGAAGGAGAGTTGCCTTTTGTGTGGAATACACAAATGGGGCTCACCTGTTGGCTTTTGGGGACAAGGTATTAGCAAAATATAGAAAAGAGAATTAGCTAAAAATAGAGAATTGCACTACCTCCTCCTTCTCAAAACATCCAAGCCAACAGAATAAAAGCTGAAGTGCTTAGAGCTGATTTCTGGAATACTGACAAATGAAAAATTGTATATATTTATGGTGTACAACCTGCTGTTTTGATATATGTACACCTTGTGGAATGATTAAATCCAGCTAATTAACACATCCATCACCACACATACTTATCATTTGAAGGAAAGTAAAGTTGTGTAGAAGATAAGGCACATATTTACTTTTGTTCTAATTTGAGTGCTTTACAGAAGTAGTGCTGCTAGTGGAAATTGTGTTGATGGTTTCACTAAGTTCTTAAAGAACAAAGTCTAACATAGTTATTTAAAGAGAATTGAATGAGCAGGGACTGGGGATGCTGAGGTGAGTAAAAATGGTTATTACCTTCAAGAAGCTTATATCCTAATGATAGAGTCAGAGCCAGTGAAATACACAGTTATTATGAAATCCAATCAGGCCATGAGAGGAGAATTTACAGTGGTTGGTGAGGAAAGGCTTTGCAGAAGAGGTCATCCTTGAACTTGCCTTTGAGCAAGTCTTTCTCTGAGTTGGGAGGGTCTGTGGGGTCTCTGGGGCTAAGAAGCAATCTTTGGTTTAAAAGTAGCAGCATGATAATTTAATTTTGGCCAATACGGGGGCTAACTGTGGTCTCGTCATACTCACTCATAGACTCTTCCTCAGATCTGGAAATTCCCATGCATTGGAAAGGGTGAGAGTCCTGGTCCCATATTTAATGGTCACCTTTCATAGTATCCCCTGGAGTTGAGAGGATAGGGTGAAGAAATGGAGTTCCTCCATCCTCATATTAGGGAACAGAGGAGAGGGTGTTTGGGGAACGCAGGACTGGCCAGCCCTGATCTCCATCATCAGATGCACACCCTGTTCACTTCCTCTGCCCGTCATGAGTTTCTGCTTTCTGGAGTAGAAGGTGAAGGAGGTGCAGTCTGGGCCTAGCCTCTTGGGGGCCAAGTTTGCTCCTCCTTGATCCTTCTCTGATTTTACTGGATACCTCCAAACACACCTTAGCTTTTGCATTATTAATGGAAGGTCCTGTTGGTGGGTACTGTCATAAAATGTTTTTGTTTTTCAGAAAAGCAAAGTGAAAGATCTGTAAACAATGATGTTTGCCAAGTGTTGGAAGGTAGAATATTTCAGAATGAAGTGCCATCATCTAAGTGTGAAGAACATAGAGCTAAACAAAGAAGCTACCTCTTAGAGGTGTTCTATTCCAGGCCTCTGCTTTCCATCTGAGAGTGAATATTCAAATCTAAACTATTTTATTAATATTATTCTTTAAATATCTCTGCCAGAATTTCCATCAAAAGTCAGTCATGTATCTGAGTAGTTCATTGAATCTATCACATAATTGTTGTTAAGATGTGCCATTATTTTATACAACACCAAGAAAGAAAATTCAGCCACTTAACCTATGATACTGTAAGATCTCAAAGATGTTAAACAGTGGAAAAAAGTAAAGAATTAATGTAATATGTTATGTCTTTAGATGGAAGATAGACAGATTTTCTCTTTTAGTCCTAAGACAGTAGGAGAAATAATGAATATTTTATAATTAGGCTGAAGTTTGAATTCCAGTTCCTTTATTGTGTGCCCTTGGGAAGTGATGTTTCTTTTTTTTTTTTTTTTTTTTGAGACAGAGTCTCGCTCTGTCGCCCAGGCTGGAGTGCAGTGGCGCAATCTCGGCTCACTGCAAGCTCCACCTCCCAGGTCCACGCCATTCTCCTGCCTCAGCCTCTCCGAGTAGCTGGGACTACAGGCGCCCGCCACCACGCCCGGCTAATTTTTTGTATTTTTAGTAGAGACGGGGTTTCACCGTGGTCTCGATCTCCTGACCTCATGATCCGCCCGCCTCGGCCTCCCAAAGTGCTGGGATTACAAGCGTGAGCCACCGCGCCCGGCCTGTGATATTTCTTTAAACTCTATTTCTTCCTCTGTAAAATGGGATTATACCCATCTTTGCTGGGTTGAGGTGAGGAATAAATGATTTACTGGATGTAATGCTTCTACCCTAATCCCTGTCCCATGGTATACATTTAAAAGAAAATTAGTTTTCCTTCTCCTTATTTTAAACCAATATAGTTCTCATATTAATTTAAATCAAGTTCCTCCTGTTTCAGTCCTCTAAAGCATAGGCATAGTTCTAAATTGAGATGCCTCATAAGGAGGAGTCTTAGTCATAGTAGAGCATTGCCCTTTCTCACCATCTCTGTCTCCTTACTTTGTCCTCCTTTCTTTCTTGCTGGTTAAAATGTAGACTTCAATGATTAATTCCCTGTATTGCTTTGCACATAGACACAAACATTCCTTGCTTATTGAATAGTCATACATGAACACCAAAAGGAGCAACTCTCATTTTCACCTATTATGGAAAGTGCTTTCTTCCTAGATAATGCTGTAGAATGTTGTTAAATATTGCCTCTCTAATTTCTCTAAGATTTTAATCATACCCTCTTTAACTCATTGGATCTCTTCTGTCACCAACTGCCTTGTTTATTAAATTATCTCCTCAGAAGACTTCTTTTAATTCATTTCTTCAGTTTAAAACTTTTGTGCATCAAAGGATACTATAAATAAAATGCAAATACAATCCACAGAAGGGGAGAAATATTTGCAAATCATATATCTGATAAGGGTTTAGGATTTAGAATACAGAAAGCAAGCTTACACCTCAACAATAAAAAGATAATCCAATTAAAATTTGGCAAAGGATTTGCATATATATTTCTCCAAAGAAAATACACATATGGCCAATCAGTATGTGCATGACAGGCATCTGAAAAGATATTCAATGTTATTAGACACTAGCGAAATGCAAATCACCCCAAGGAGATAGTACTTCACATTCACAAAGATGGCTATCATCAAAAAGAAAGTAACAAGTGTTGGTGAGGGTTTAGAGAATTAGAGCCCTCATAATTTGCTGGTGGGGACGTAAAATGGTGTGGTTGCATTGAAAAGTTGCTTTGCAATTCCTCAAAAAGCTAAATATAAAGTTACCGTATGACCTAGCAAGTCGACTACTAGGTATATACCCAAGAGAATTGAAAATATATGCTCACACAGAAACTTATATACAAATGTTCATAGCCATAATAACCAAACAGTGGGAACAACTCAAATGTCTATTAACTGATGAATGGATAAAGAAAATGTGGTATATGCATACACTGAAACATTATTCATTCATCAGAAAGAATGAAGTACATGCCACGACATGGATGAACCTTGAAAACATCATGTTAAGTGCAAAAATCCAGATAGAAAAGGCCATATATGTGTGTTACTCCATTCATATGAAATGTCCAGAATAGACAAATTCATATAAATGGAAAGTAGATTAGTGGTTGCCAGAGACTGGGGGAAGGAGAAAACGGGGAGTGACTGCTAATGAGTCTAGGTTTCATTTCGGGATGGTGAAAATATTCTAGAATTATATAGTGGTGATGGTTGTACAACTTCCTAATGTATTTAAAAACAACTTAAAGGGGTAATTTTTCAAATTTTATGAATACCTAATAGTTGTACATGTTTATGGCATATATGTGATATTTTAGTACAAGCATACAATGTGTAATGATTAAATCTGGGTAATTAGGATATCCATCATCTTAAATATTTATAATTTCTTTATTTTGGGAATGTTCCAAATCTACTCTTCCAGCTATTTTGTATATACAATAAATTATTAGCTCTAGTCACCCTACTGAACACTAGCACTTATTTCTTCTACATAACTATATTTTTGTACCCACTGACCAGCTCCTCTTTATCCCTCCCTCCTCATTACCCTTCCCAGCCTCTGTTAACCACCATTCTATTTACTATCTCCATGAGATCATTTTTTTAGCACCCCCATATTTGTGAGAACATGTGACATTTGTCTTTCTGTGTATGGCTTATACCGTTTAACATAATGTCCTCCAGTTCCATCCATATTGTAGCAAATGGCATGATTTCATTAATTTTTATGGTGAAATAATATTCCTATATATATTACGTATATCCCATTTTCTTTATCCATCCATTCATGGACACTTGAGTTGATAATATATCTTGGTTATTGTGGATAGTGCTGCAATAAACATGACAGTGCAGGTCTCTTTTCAATATTCTGATTTCCTTTCTTTTGGATATATACCAGCAGTCAGATTGCTGGATTAAAGCTTTCGACAACAAAGAAAATAATCAATAAAATAAAATAAAATAAAGAGACCTACAACATGGGAGAAAGTATTTGCAAACCATTCAACTTAACCGAAATGTATAAGGAACTCAAACAACTCAATACAAAAAAAATCTGATTTAAAATGGGCAAAATAGACATTTCTCAAAAGAAGGAATACAAATGGCAACAGGCATATGAAAAAATTTTCAACATCACTAGTCATCTGAGAAATGCAAATCAAAACTGCAGTGAGATATCATCTCACCCCAGTTAAAATAGCTGTTATCAAAGAAAGAAACTAAATGCTGGAGAGGATGTGGAGAGCAGGAAACACTTGCTCACTGTTGGTGGGAATGAAAATGGGTACAGCCACCATGGAAAACCGTATGGGAGCTTCTTCAAAAACCTCCTTCAAAAATTAAAAGAGTAAATTTTATGGTGTGTGAAACAAATCTCAATACAAATAATTTTACAAGATAACCAGTGATATAAGTCAGCCCAGAAGAGCTAAATAATGGTATAATGTCCTGGTGTGTAGGACAAAATAATTGCTCAATGATATAGCACAGGTGGGAGCTCAATAAAATTGGAGTATTAAAAGAAAACCTCGTGGAGTAGGAAGGATTTGAGATGAATCTTAGAGAATAGGTAGAACTTAGTAAGAGAGAAAAAAGAGAGGAATATTCCATGTAGGGGAACATTATCTAAACAGGATGAAAACAGAAACATTCTATTTGTGTTCAGGAGCAATAATTGAATAACCGGGCTGGACTGTGGCTAAATTAGGGTGTAATGAGAAGGCAGCAGAGAAAAGTTAAAACAATACTATGCAGGATCTTAAATGTCCATGGCATCTGGACCTTACTTGGTAAGCACTGGAGAATCATTCAAGATGTCTAAGTAGGGATGTAACAATTCCAATTAATCATTTATAAAATAAGTGAAACAGCAGGAGCAAACGAGAAACTAGACCTAAACTGAAGACTAGAAAGAAGAGGAGAGTTGGATTTTAGGGACATTTTAGAGTAGACAAAACTTAAAGTACCTGAGGAACTTCATTAGATACAAAGGGTGAAAAAGGAAGAAATCAAATACATCTCTCAGCTGTGAGTATGGATGATAGGGGAGGATTAGAATGGAGAGAGACAGGAAGCTGAAAAGGAGGTACATGGGAATTGGACTGTGGGCTCAGACTGGACCAGCTCTATAGTTTTACACTGCAGATAGGAGATCATTATGAAATAATTTGCAAATACCCGGACATGCAGGCTTGGAAATCAGATGAGTAAATAGGATTGAAAATGCAATTACATGAATTAGTTACCTAAAATTGATAGACTGAGTTATGGGAATGGATGAGAGTTTTGGGGGGAAGGTGACACTTGTGAGGAATGTGCACATTTGGTTGTCAGAAAAAATGAAACTAGTGAAGATGGAATTGTGTATGTCTAAGAAAGTAGGAGAGAGAGTTAAGAGTGTCCCATCTTGGAAGCTAACGAAGGGCATGTGTCTCAAAAGGCAAGGAAGCAAAAGGGCAGTGTTGCTAAATCTCACAGAATGAGAATTGAGAAGAATCCACTAGATTCAACAGTTAAGAAGTCATTGGCAGCATTTGGGGAAACAATTTTAAAAAAGTATTAGAGAGAAAAGACAGACTGTAATTCACTGAAAAATGAATGCGATATGAAAACATTCAAACTTGAAAGCAGACTCTGCTTTCGAGTTGTTTGGTTGTGAAGGAGAGGAGAGAGAGAATTCAATGTTTGCACGAGCATCTAGGCAAGCAATTACCTCAGAATGGTGGGAGGTCTAGAGCCTACAGGCACAGCTAGATAAAAGGGCTACATTCATTCAGCAAATTCAACAAATTCAACTTTCCATGTGCTTGGTACTAAGTGCTGTATATATAGGAGTAAACAACATAGACAAGAATTCCTGCCTTTGTGAAGTGTACAGAATTTAGATGCATTAGTCTCCATCTCACTAGTGAGTAGTCAAGAGGATGGTGCAGGTGCAATTTAGACACTTCTATTCACTTAGAGCTAAAGTTCAGTCATATCACTTATAATAACTCATTGACAATTGTGTGTTGTAAAATGTTCTTCAAAGCAATTCTTGCTCATCTTTGATGGAAACAGTCACAGCAGCCAATACAGTAGCAACAAATCTGTGAGGTGCAGCATCAGTGACAAGAATGATATTGCTCCATGAACCAGGTGAGATCAAGGAAAAGAGAAGTCCCCAGCCCTAAAGCATCAGAAAGCTCTCATAGCTCTAGCACCATTTTTCATCAGCTTCTGCAGTAACAGAGTTGCCCAGAGGTTTATCCACAACTTTCTGTACTTTTATCTTTATAGGAAATGAAACTTGTTGAAGTTATGCTTTTGCATTTTGCAGGAAACAGCTGCAGTGAATCAGAGTTGATGACAGGAATAATGCATCACGAGATGACAGAAAACTTTTATTAAGACATTAAATGAGACACGCAATTTTTCTTCTTTTAAATAAACTTGAATTAGGTGCTTGTCAAAAAAAATGCTAAGATCCATCTAGGATATACTATTTTGCAGGCCTTTTGTTTGCCAATGCGGAACTGCAAGAGATTCTCTTAAAGACTTTTTCTTTCCTGAGTTCACTTGAAAATGTTTAATTAGGAAAGCTCTGAGAAAGACAAATTCAAAAAAAGGCTCTCATTGAACGGGACAAAAGGGAGTAGAGTTCAGCAGAATTGAGTTTTCCGCAGGCGTTTAGCATTCTAACATAGGATGCATGCTATTTTTTAAATCACTAGTTTTCACGGCAGCTGTACTATAACTGTAAAAGAACAACTTCAGCCAAATTAAATTTAAAGGAGTTTAATTGAGCAATGAATGATGCGCGAATCGGGCAGCCTCTCAAGCCAGAGGTTGAGAGACTTCAGCACAGTCACGTGATGGAAGAAGATTTATGAACAGAAAAAGAAAAGTGACGTGCAGAAAATGGAAATAAGGTAGAAAAACAGTTGGATTGGTTACAGGTTGGCATTTACCTTATTTGATCACGATTCGAACAGTTGACGACATTTGATTGATCAAAACTTCATGACTGGCACAAGTGTAGGCTACGGTCTGTTTACACCTCCACTTGTTATAGTTCACGATGTAAAGAAAAACCTTTAGGTCAGCCTTAAAATACGTAGGGAGGCGGGCCGGGTGCGGTGGTTCACGCCTGTAATCCCAGCAGTTTGGGAGGCCGAGGCGGGCAGATCATGAGGTCAGGAGATTGAGACCATCCTGGCTAACACGGTGAAACCCCATCTCTACTAAAAATACAAAAAATTAGCCAGGTGTGGAGGCGGGCGCCTATAGTCCCAGGTACTCGGGAGGCTGAGGCAGGAGAATGGTGTGAACCCGGGAGGTGGAGCTTGCAGTGAGCCGAGATCGTGCCACTGCACTCCAGCCTGGGCGACAGAGCGAGACTCCGTCTCAAAACAAACAAACAAACAAAAAAATGTAAGGAGGCAGCTTTAGGCTAGACTTGATTTAATTTGAATTATCTGGGGACCTTTTAAAAATCCCAATGCCTAATGCTAGCCCAGAGATTCTAATGATTACATCTGGGCTCAGCTTAGGCAGTAGGGCTTTGGAAAACTCTCACTTCATGCTAATGTGCATCCATTTGGTAACCCCTATTCTAAATTCCTTCTGGGGAGTCTAAAGTATACCAAAACTCAAAACCCAAACAGTATGGAGTAAAGTTGTGTCCTTCTTTATTTCCTTTACTTTCTTTCTTTCTCTTTCTTTTCCTTCCTTCCTTCCTTCCTTCCTTCCTTCCTTCCTTCCTTCCTTCCTATTTTTCCTTGTTTCTTTGTTTGTTTAAGAACAAAGTTATCTATTTTTTCTTTGGTTGCTTGCGCCTCTGGTGTCATATTTAAGAACTCATTGCCTTTCCAAGGTAACAAAATGTATACCTATGTTTTCTCCTAAGAGGTTTTATAGTTTTAGCTCCTACATTTAGGCCTCCATTTTAATTTTTGTGTATGGTGTGAGGTAGGTATCCAATTTTATTCTTTTGCATATGGCTATCCAGTTGTCCCACCACAGTTTGTTGAAAAGATTGTTCTTTTCCCGTTGAGTTTTCTTGGACCTTTATTGGTCATCTTTTAATACATATGCTTATATCATTCTCAATTAGGCACTAAGATTTTTGAGATCAGGGAGCTTCTCCTATCTTTATCTGTACTCTTCCATACTTAACAAAATGCTTTACCCGTAACAGGTACCTGATGAACTAATTTCTCTTTCTCCAGCCAGATAGGAAGTTCTAAGGGGAGACAACTTATTTATTCTTGCTCAGCATTTTGCACTGCTGAGTAGGCTGGGGTCAATAGAGGATAATTGTAACTTTGCTTTGATTTTGCCACCACATGATTCTATCATATTCATTTATTACTTGGTAGTTTTTAGCTCAGAACACACAACCCAAGTTTTCCATAAAAGGAAACTCACTGAAGGATTGAAGACTTAACCTAGGAAAATTTCAGATTTGAACCCCTCCATCAGTGTTTTATGTTATACACCAAGAATTTAAAACAAATCAAATTTCTTTTGTTTTTTTTGAGATGGAGTCTCGCTCTTTCACCCAGGCTGGAGTGCAGTGGCGCGATCTCGGCTCACTGCAAGCTCCGCCTCCCGGGTTCACGCCATTCTCCTGCCTCAGCCTCTCCGAGTAGCTGGGACTACAGGCGCCCGCCACCATGCCTGGCTAATTTTTTGTATTTTTAGTAGAGACAGGGTTTCACTGTTGTCTCGATCTCCTGACCTCGTGATCCGCCCGCCTCGGCCTCCCAAAGTGCTGGGATTACAAGCATGAGCCACCGCGCCTGGCCACAAATCAAATTTCTTAAATGAACTCATGCTAAATGAATCTGAAATAAGTATTTCTGTGTATTGGATCTTTGACTATTCCCTTGTCGATGTGAAATTAAAAAGAAATTTTCTGGCTTTTAACAGGTGCTAGTACTTCCTACTGGTCAATGTTGACAAGACTTTAAATGTAAAGCTGCATTTTGAATAATAAGAGGAAACATGTATCTTGCTCATGATTTCTGTGCTCCAGAAGTGATTTGTAAAAAGAAAGAAAAAGAAATACCCTACATATCCAATAATAGAGGAATGGTAAATTTATATTGATTCATAAAATCCTAAGTTGAAATTAAATGATGCTTATGAAATTATATATCAATAAGGAAAAATCTATGATATACTGTTACATGTAAAAAGCAAATATTATGCAGTGATTGTAACTGAGTAAAGTTATCTATTACTATGAAGTAGGATAATCAACCATCCTGTTTGCCTGGGACTATCTTGGTTTTAACATTGAAAATCCTGTATCCCAGGAAATCCCTCAGACTCAGACAAACTGGGATGGTTTATCACCTTATTTTAAACAAAGATTATAAGAAAACCAGAAGAAAATGAAAAGAAGTTATGTCAGCCTCCTAGTCAATGAGTGCAATTGGGTTTTTAAAGTTTATTTCCTTTGTGATATAACATTATTTTTACAAAAATACAAATAGAGAGGAAACACTAAGGCTAGAGAATATATCTTCCACTTCTTGGCAAAGCATGTTTACTATTGGCCAATGTTATTATTCGACTCTATATTGCCAAAGGGATAATTGGGGAGAAGGTCATAGGAATTCTCATTTTTCTTTAATAGTAGACATTAAAGATGTCTCCTATTACAAGGAGTTATCTGAGGTCAGCAAAAACTAATTATTTGAGGTCATACAAATGACTCAAAATTCTTAGAGAAACCATGGGTTTGGAGAGGAATCCTGATATATATTTCAGAAGTGGAGAAAAAATAAGATAGAAATAAGATCTTGTATTTTTTTTAAAGATTTCTGACTTTCATTTGTTTCTCAGGCCTGCCCCTACCATGCCCTTTTCCTTCTTCTCTAGTTCCAGTCAGGATCACCTGCCATATATTTCAGTTGTCTGCAGTTCTGGGAATAAGGAATCTGTTATCAATGACCTATCCCATGAACATTTTCTTTGGGAACGTGTGTGAGAATATATAGACATGAATATTTGATGACCTGACAACTTACAGCTCAAACCTAGATTGGGGTTATGTAAATAGGAACTCAAGGCTGTAAGAGCCTCCCATGGTCTAACGTTTCAAGAGTAGAGAAGAATAGACAAACACCCATGTTAGAATCATCTGTTGCAGAAAAGAACACAAAGGTAGTTTTATTAATTTAGAATGAAATTTGAGAACTTTACTTACACAGAAATGTTCAGTCTCTGTTTTTTTCTAATTATAGGGAATGTCTTCCACTAGTGGTCTCTAAAAATGTAGAACTATCATAGGGAGTGCAAATTACATTGTCTCTTTACCTGCCACAATCTGGCAGCACTCATCATGTAGCAAATGCCCAAATAATAGACTACAGATTATAGTGACTTCACCTTAGGTTAACATTATTTCTAGGTAAGGTACTAGTATATCTGAATTGAAAAGTAGGGCAGCTGTTGACTCAGATTTGGCATTTTAATTACATTGTTTCCGAGTATGATACTCTGAGAATGTCTATAGCACTTAGTGTCTGCTTTATATAAACTACCAGTTAATTATATAGTTATGATGCAAGTAGTTTTCCAAATGTGGTGAAAGTCTGACTCTTTTTATCCCCATGGGTAAAATCTGATTCTGACTCTCTGTGTCTCTCAGTGCTTGTTTAGTGCTGGTCAGAGAGTAAATTCTTGACAAAAGCTGTTGACTTGGCTCTCACAGTTTATGCAGACATTGGAGAGACAATTTTGTTATTTCAAACATCACAGGATTTGAGTAAGAAGACCTGGTTATGAAACAAGGCCCTCATAATTACTAGTTATGAATGTTGACAAGTTACCTTTTCTTGTTTACAAGTTATTTGATCTCTTTGAATTACTTGTAAAATAGAGATAGGGATTCTTTCTTGATCATGGAACATCAAATGAAGTTATTTGATGAAATACTTTGTCATCTGGAAATTATAAATACAACTAAATGTTGATTATTATTTGAAATTTGGGCACCTCACTGTGGCATTTTCTGTGGTCATTTTTTTCTTTTCTTGCATAAAGGCTAAAAGTAGGTAGACATGCAAGCAATAGCCTAGAGTGGGAGTTAGGAAAAGTTAAGGCAGAGACATGTCCATGTATAAGCTATGCTGTTTTTACAAAAAACAGATGGGTGTTGGCCATTTAGAGCTTCCCTCATAGGATGTGATAATTCTAAGAATGTGCCACAATGCCAGCCCTGTAGAAAGATACATGGAATGGGTTCTATATTGTCCCTAGTTGTTATTTTTTTATCGTCCTTAAAACAATGATGCAAAAGGGACTCCACCAAAAACGTAGATGTGAAAAAAAAAAGATAGTTTAGGAATGTCATGAAGCAGTCATATATCTTTTCCATCAGGTGCAGTCTCCCTGGTTGCTGATGGAGAAAATGAAAAAAAAAATACTATACTAAAAAGCCTATCCAAGGGAACAGGTTAGTAGGAAATCACATTCTGAAGCACTCATTCTGCCTTTCTTCAATGTAAGAAAGTTGCTCAAAAGAAGAATCATGACAACACAAGCTGCTACAACGGCTACATTCTCTACATTCAATGTAAGAGAGAAGGAGCTGTGGTCACTCTATGCAAAGACCAGATAGAGATGTGGGTATGTGCAGAGTACCTCAAGAAATGAAAGTCAGCGTGTCTCTTGGAAGCAGTGAACACTAATGTTTAAAAAAGGAAACAGAAAATAGAAGAAATCACTTAAGGAGAGCTGTCATTTTCTATTGGTGAGGATTCCTGATCTTGGGGGGGTTCTGGAAAGTTTGTCTCTGTTTCTTCTTCTTCCTCTTCTTGGATTGGAATAATTTCAATGTCTTCTTCATTCTTTGGTTGGGAAGATGTTTCAGTTAGCCCAACCACTTCTTCTTTTATTTCAATGGTCTGTTCTTTTTTTTCTTCAGCTGACAGGAGAACTACTTTCTAAAACACAAAATTAAACAAACTATTCTTTACTTTTACCACTGACACCTTTGTCAACAATCTCCACAAACATTTATCAAATACCTCCTGGTTTTTATGCTACTCATGTCATTTATTGTATGCCTTTAAATGCCACGATTTATTTTGCAGATGCTTAAATCCTTATCAAGTCACTTATTAAAACTCGAGTCTGAATAAATCTTCAAGGGCAGCAGACATTGACCACAGTGCCTGGAATGACCACGTGGTATTGGGAAAAGAACATTGCAGTAATAGAAGAGTTTAGATTTTTGTTCTGATTTGCCTTTAGTGAATATAACTCTGGGAGAATAATTTTCTCTCTTTGATACTATTTTTCTTTAAATGCAAAATGAAGTAATTAGCTATGATGTCTAAATTCTATTCTTAATCTAACAGTCTGGTTCTGAAGCAGTTAGTAATGTATCTATTATTGGTCTCTTTTTATTTCCCATTTGTGGAGCCCTTTAACCTGTTGTTTTGGAAGAGGAATTAGGTGAAAAGGAGGGAAGGGGGAATACTGAAAAATGAAACTAAAGAACTAGTGACTTTAGTCAGCCTTCAACCTTCAACCATCTTGCTTTTACACACTGAATATGGAATCATGAAATCAGGATGGAAACCTAAAGTCAAGCAACAGGGAAGGTTAATAAGAAGATGCACAGAGGCAGGGCATGGTGGCTAATGCCTGCAATCCCAGCACTTTGGGAGGCTGAGGCGGGAGGATCACCTGAGGTCAGGAGTTCAAGACCGGCCTGGCCAACATGGTGAACACCTGTCCCTACAAAAATATAAAAATTAGCCAGGCATGATGGCGGGTTGCCTGTAACCCTAGCTACTCGGGAGGGTGAGGCAGGAGAATCACCTGAACCTGGGAGGCGGAGGTTGCAGTGAGCCAAGATCACACCATTGCACTCTAGCCTGGGTGACAAAGTGAGACTCTGTCTCAAAAAAAAAAAAAAAAAAAAAGAAGACGCACAGAATGTAGAACTGTAGGCTCTAACTACAGACTTATTTCAAATTTCAAGACATCTTTTCTTATTATTGATATTATTTGCTTTCTAGAAATATGCCAAGACCAATTGTTTTTTTAAATCAAGCTCCTAGTTTCAATGACTCATCAGATTACATTCTCCATAAATGATCCTTTGTGTATGTGGATTTTCTAGAGGGAGATTTTGGCCAGAGGGGCTACTACTTACAGATTTGGATCTGGAGCATGTTCTTTTCCATTCATTCTCAACAATGCCAGCTATTACAAGTTCCTGGAAGAAGGCAAAGATCAGCATCATTGACAAAATGCCCTGAAAAACAACAGAAGAATGAAGGTGAAAATGTAATAATGGCACAAAGAACACTGTTGGTGTTCAGGAAGTTATTGTTGACTATAATGGAATGATGAAGAGATCAATTCTTTAGACAAGTAATGACCAGCTGTGAGAACTGCTAGTACAGGAGACAACGTCTTTATAACCCTAACTCTTAACACAACTTTTGGCACACAACAGATGGTTAATGTGTATTGCTGATAGAAAGTAAGGTATGAATAATCAGTTGAAGAATCAATTCTATATAGGAAAGAATAAGTTATGAGTCTCAAATTAAATTGTATTCAGCCTTAGTTGATGTGGCATCATGCCAAGGAGACCTCTTCATCCTTGGGAGATGCATTTTTTTTTTATCTCTTTCAAACTCTACGTTTAAAAGTCCTTGGGCAAAAGATATTCATAACATCTTAGGTATTTCTTCTATGCTCATCTTAATCAATATAATGATAAATATTGATGCCATTAATGATGTTGACAATAATTAATGTTAAAGCCAATGCTTATATAGCACTTCTATGTACCAAACACTGTTCCAAATGCTTTGTATATATTAACTTATTTATTCCTCAGAACAACCCTATTAGATAAATAGTGTTACCATCCCCATTTTACAGTTGAAGAAATTGAGGCACAGTGTGGTTAAAATTCTTTCCCAAAGCTACATAGACAATAACTAGCAAACTCAGGTGGTCTGGATCCAGAGTTCATGCTCATAATAAACAAGTCATCCTTCCTCCCTGGAGAGAAATCCAATCTCACACTTACCAAGAACACTTACCAAGAACAGAGATTGTATGCTGTAACAGTATTGGGTAGATGGAGAGTTTTTCTCAGAGGGATTAGCTGGTTCACAGTTGTATATGTTAATATATGATGTATGAGCTCTAATAAAATTCAGACTCTCCATTTTTAAAAAATGGGAAATTTTAATATTAAGTATGTCCATGATTGAAAGAATCATTCCAGAAATGGCAGCAAAGAGGCTCAATGAATTCATTATCATTTTTCCTTTGACCTGAAATGGAGACACAGATTTATTAATTGGGTTTGATTTCCCTTTGGAAAACATAATCTGGGAGGGAATTCCAAATGCAACTGCCCTGACTGACAAAGCAACTACAGCTAAATATACTGAAGTTCTCTCAGTTGTTTTTAGCCTCTTTGTCACTATAAAATAAAATCATGTCTCTATCCTGTTCTCTTCTCAGTCTTCCCTATCTCATTCACCATCCATCTGTTTTATAAAGCAAAAATTCTAAGAGTAACCCTTGATTCTATATCTTGTATCCTTGCATTTCATTCACTGCCACTGCCACCATCCTAGTAGGCATTCAATAAATATTTGTTGAATAAGTGAAGGTAAATATTATCCAGTTTATTATCTGCCTTCATAAATAGGTAGAGGGAAGAGAGTGAAGAAGGTTCTTGTATCACACTTTAGTGGGATGGTATTATGAAGTATAGGTTGGGAAGGTTCAGATAGAACCCTCTAGATCTGTACTATCAAATAAATGGAAATAAAAAAAGCAGAAGCAACAACAGTAACAACACCTATTCCTGCTGACATAGGCTGCAATCAGCCCCAGTCAGCCATCTTCCAAAATACAATTAGGGCTGATGTCTTTGGGTAGTATAGGTAAGAGACTATCAGTGTGAATGTTCTACCTTGCAGGGATGATAAAAGGTTGAAACAGGAAAATATAAATAACAAGTACCATAATGATATGGGATTACTGATTATTATTTTATGCTGCACATATTTCATTCCTGGCTCTATGACCTACACATGGCAAGTCAGTAAGTCTGGCTGTATCTAGAGAATAATTTGATGTTCATAAAAGGTTTTCCCCCACAACTGAGTTTGTCAGGCCACTTTAAGACAGGGACGATCTCAATCCACCCATTCCCTCATTGATTATGAAAGTGACTCAGTTTAGTAAGAGGCAGTGTTGGGGGAGGAATTTTTTGGGAGCGAACTTGCTGGTAAACACTTTTCATCCATACAGCATCTGCAGGCCAGTTTCCTCTGGATCTACATGAGTCCCTAGGGGTTTTATGGGCAACACCGCAGTGTAGCACCTTATAGCCTCTGAAGCACCATCACACAGTCTACTGCCTTTCATCTCCATTGGACATCACATGGTAGCAAGGACTGTTACTCTTTCTTTCTAGGTGAAAACTCAGAAACATAGAGGCAAACTGACTTGTTCAATGTTACGGCCAAAAAGTAGCTTAGCTAGAATTTGAATCAATCATGACATTGATCAGATAATTTTCCTAAATGGTGATCTGGGAGAAAAGATAGGGCTTTCAGAAAGATCTATTATTTTCACACGGCATTTAACATTCATAAGACTGTAGGTATGGTTTTCATGGATCTGCTTTTAGTTCTGTTCCCATGAACATACTTCAGATAGACCTCGCTGCTAAGTTTTTCATAAATAAAATCACAATAACATTGTGGAGGGTCTTTGCTTTTTAGGGCTGAGAGGCTGTGATACCTTGGCTTTTTAAGGGTCTCAGTTTTTAACCGAAAAAATAGGTACTTCTCTGACACGTGGGAAAGAAGGACATATGGTTACTTGCCAAACACTTCCTGGAGTTTTTCTCCGTTGCTGCCAGGAGTGATCCGGAAATAATATACTGTAAAAAAGAGAGGTGGGGGAGATGGAGAGGGGGTGGGCAAGGCAGGAGATAGAGGAGAGAGGGAGATCACTTTTTAACATTGATAACTGGTCAGAAAGAAGCCTACACTTTCAGCAACTTTCACACAACCATCCACCCATTTTTATCAGTTGTATTCATTTTTCAGCTGTCATATTTCTCCTTTATTCAGGCTCAGTGACACTAAATTCATGCCTTTTACTCAATCATCTGGGGATCTGTGACTAGGAATATAGTAAGACCAAAGAGACAGAACTCATATTTCCTCATCAATTAATACTCATACCATGAATTTAAAAGTTTTATTTCTAGTTTTTCTTTGTTTTTAACTTGTGGAACTGCCCTTTGGGGTTCACAGTGACATAAATGACTCTGATGCCGTCTGAAGAGTGAACGGATGCAGAAGGAAATACTTGACCTGAATGGCACAGGCACTCCATTAAAACATTGGCTGTTACAGGAAGTGATGATGACTATTGCTCATCTTCCTTTTCTCACGTTCAGGCTGTGGAATGGAAGAAACTCTTGTTCTAACCCATCTCTACTTGTTTGGAAAATTTTAATCCTGGACTTATCTTTTATAGTGGCAACTATGAAAAGTGTCACGGGGAAATAAACATCACTGTCCTATGTGCCACACCCAGACATGGTTACAGATTTGGAAAACATGTACATAAAACAGCCAAAAGAGTGCTGCTCTGTTGATAAGCAAAATGAGACTGATTTGTGATAGGACAGATTTCACCAGGTACCATAGTAACCAAACAGAATTGTAAGCAAGAAGGAGTAGATGGGAGGAAGTGGATGCTCCTGCTCCCTCTTGCTTTCCAAAACATCTTCCTATCTAGTCTAAATGTCTAGGGCCACCCTCCCCACCAGAACTGACTTTGGAGAGTTCTTGCTTTGGACAGTCCCTGTGAGATCCATGCAGGGCCACTTTCTCTGAATTCACATGAAACAGGACCACTGACTCTCAACCATGGGATTTATACTCAATTTGGTCAACCTGTCTTCTTAATTACTTTAATCCAATAATATTTCCTACTCATATATTTCCCTCAACACAGAAATAATCTGGCATATCCCTGTGGAGCCTTTTAACATTTTTGTCTGCACCATTTCCCAAATGGCTGCTATTCTTTTACTCACCATAATGCCTCCCCAGAGAGGGTACCACACAGTCACACAGATGGGTGCATAGATCCCTGCTGGGATCATCAGAAGACCCCCCAGGGCAATGTGGAAGAGCCCATTCATAATCTGGATAGCCTGGGGAGAGAACAGAGGCAGCAATGGATGAGCTGAAATCATCGCTGCTAGCAGGCAAAGACAAGGTTGGAAGCCCTGGCTCCTGACTTGGAGCTGTGAGGAATGCCTAAAGGAAGCAGTGGAGGTGCGCCAAGAATTTTGTCTTTTCTTGTTCAAATCTGTTTCCTCAACCACATGGGGCATTTCCAGGGAGCAGGTATGCCTGGGATTCTGGCAATGCACTGGGATGGGGGACCCCTGAATATACAAGTCCCAAAACCAAAAGGTGACATAAGATCACCCAGAGGTGATCTAGGTGATAACTTCTCTGATGCACCCCTGATTTAGCCCACTGTGTTAGACATAAAGAACACATCAGGTTGGATCCCAGTTCTTCAAGTTGGATTGAATTCTGTATGTGGCCTATACAGCATCAGCTTCTGTCGGCCAGAGAATCCCTACGACGTGGGACGGAGGGCAACTGACTTACCCCCAAAGCCTTAGATTCCCTCATGAAGAAGCTTTGCGTGGGGCCCACCAGCGAAGACATCCTCCTGAAGAGTGGTTTTGGACCAGGTTGCATAGCAATAGGGCCTTTCATTGGCTCTGCCGGGAAAGTCCCATTTACTGAATTTCTGGGTGTTGTCATTTTGCTCTCAAAACTCCTAAAAATAAAACAAGTAACAAAGTGAGGAGAGCAAGAACAAGATTTTTGGCAATCTTACCTTGTGTCGTGCATCTGAATGCTTCTCTCAGCATTTCCTCCATGAGTGTCATTGAGGGTAGACATGGCCTCTTCCGAGTGACCTTGGATCTGAGGCAAGGCCTACTGCTGAGTTCTGAGAAAGGAGATGGAGGGGTTGTTTAGGAAGAACATGTGGGCCCAGGAGTCCCTGCTAGTGATCTTGGCAACTGGGTTTGGGGCATACTTTATCTTTGTAGAGAACACCTTGCATGTATGACTGCATGTCCTCTTTGTTTCTTATTCCTGGTTGCTTTTCTTGTGCTTTAATATTGAAAAATGTATTTTCAATGGACTTGTCCTTGTCCTTTTGCTTGTCTGCCTTTGGGTATTATGATGGGCCAGAGGCAACATTGCAGAGTATGGTAAGGACTATCTGTAGAAGCAGGAGGGGTCAATTCCAGGCCTCCCTCTGTCTCTAACTCTGCCACCTTGTGCAAGTCACATCAAGAAGGCTCTCTAGGTCGGGCATGGTGGCTCATGCCTGTAATCGAAGCACTTTGGGAGGCCAAGATGGGCAGATAACCTGAGGTCAAGAGTTTGAGACCAGCCTGGCTAACATGGCAAAACCCCATCTCTACTACAAATACAAAAATTAGCCAGGTGTGTTGGTGTGCACCTGTAATCCCAGCTACTCGGGAGGCTAAGGCAGGAGAATTGCTTGAACCCAGGAGGCAGAGGTTGCAGTGAGCTGAGATCACGCCACTGCATTCTAGCCTGGGCAACAGAGTAAGACTCGGTCTCAAAGGGAAAAAAAAGGCTCTCTGCGGCTTTCTAATGCGGTATGTAGGACTGTGGCCTCCTGAGTCAGATTGCCTAGGTTTCAATAGTGATTCCTCTATTTGTTCTGAGATGTTGGGCAAGTTCTTTAAATTCTCTGGGCCTCAGGTTCAACTGTAAAATTGAAATAATAAAAATTCTTATCTCGTGGGCTGGTATGACACTTAACTGGGCTCGTGGTCTGTGCATGGCTAATGTCTTTGTTCAGGTGTAGCTCAAATGTCAGCTCCTATAGGAGGCTACCTTGAACCCTCAATCTATAACACGTACTCCTATTTGCTGTCTTTTACAAAATCCTATCTTATTTGCTTTACGGCATTGATCACTGTAGGAAATTACCTTATTTATTTAATTGCTTATTGTCAATCTCTTCCCCGCAGAATGGAAGTTCCATCAAAGTAGAGATTTTGTTCTCTCTTTTTCAGTATCTAAAATAATTCTTGGATTTAGTTACTTCTTAATAAATATTATTGAATAAATAAATGTATGCAAAGAACCCATGTTGGAATAAATAGTTATTTTTGTTGCTATTCTTGTTCTTTGTACTTTACTGAGCATTAGTTTCAATTTTATCCTCTCTGAGATGTAAGACATAAATAAGTTAACATATGTAATTGTGCCTAGGACAAAGGGAGAGTGTAGTAAATGCTATTTATCAGTTTTCATGATTTATTCATTTCTGAAATGAGAAGGCAATTAATAAGGCCCTTTCCAGCTCAGACATTTTAAGATTCTTTTCAATCTTCATCTTGGATTTCCTAGTATTCACTTCTTTATGTTAACCACTTATATGGACTCCATTGGGTCTTTCCTGGAATCTGAAAATCCCTCTTTTGGGGACACATCTTTGCTCTTGTCTTTATTGATTGTAAGTCATGTAAGATGTCTTGGAAATCAAGACTGTCTATCCAGGTCACATATCTTACTGAAGCCAGTGCCACATCCCAGCCATTAGACCACAGGCTGAAGTATATCTTACTGAAGTCAGTCAGAGCTGAGTAGCTGCAGGTGTGCTGTAAAACAGGCAGCTGACTACTGTCACTCACACTTATACCTACTTTATGGCTAGAAGTAAATTTGACACATGGCATCTCATCTGAGCCTTATAGAATAGGCAAGGGGTGAATCATCACGTGTGTTTTATAGAAGAGGAAACAAGGGCACGGAGAAGTTAGGTTACTCTGCCAAGTTACCTAATTAGTAAATCTTTATTTGTTTGTTTTCATGACACGGCCTTGCTCTGTCGCCCAGGCTGCAGTGCAGTGGCATGATCACAGCTCACTGCAGCCTCTGCCTACTGGGCTCAGGTGATCCTTCTGCCTCAGCCTCTGGAGTAGCTGGGACCATGGGCAACCGCCACCATACTTAGCTAATTTTTATATATTTTTTAGAGATGGGGTCTTGCCATGTTGCCCAGGCTGGTCTTGAACTCCTGGACTCAAGCAATCTGCCCCCTCCACCTCCCAAAGTGCTAGGATTACAGTTGTGAGCCACCACGCCCAGCCAGTAAAGATTTAAAATGAAGACTTGGATCTCTCAAATGAGGCGTCCAGGGTACCAGGCTGCTTTGTCTCCTGTGAGAAACAGGAATTCAGCCTTTCCCTATGACCCCTCTTTTCTCCTTCCAATATATGCACTATGTGAATGACTATAAATCAATTGAAAATTATTATCCGTCTGGCGCATGGGCTAGAGGAAAGAGAGAAGAAACTTTGATTGTTTCTCACTTGATTTTGCCCCTGCCCTAGGTAGCCAGATGCCACATGGTCCTGGGGATCTGCTTTGTACAACAAGCCACTCTACAAGACCTCTAACAAAAAGGAATATTTTAATATAGCCCACTAAAGAGTTTGCAGACTGATTCTGGTCACCAGGTAGGATTTCTAGAGCTAGTCCAAACCTCAGAAACCATTCTGTTCATTTCACAAATGAGGAAACTGCAGTCTGGGTATAGAATGTGCCTTGGTAAAGACCTCACGGTTAGCAGCAGAGCCAAGCTAGAAGGCAGTCACCATGGCTCTGATGTTGATGCTTTTTCTGCTGTACTATAGGTGAGTCCAGATAATTATAGTTGTTTACTGAGCACCTACTATATACTAGGGATATTGTATATGGTATTACCAACTCAACACCTTCCTAAGTAGGCATTTTGACTACTTTCTGCAGATGAGGAAATGGAGGTTCAGAGAGGTTATTTTTCCCAAGGTCCTATGGCAAGTATGGAACGAGCTGGGAGTCACTACACTCCGCCCCAGAGGGGTAACTCTAGTGAAGATAACTTAAAGTGCAAAGATCATCAATTGTTTGAACTGAAGGAGATGATTGGACTACCATTGTTTTAATTTCATTTTATTCATCAACTTCTTGATTAAAGCTGTGTCTGTATTATTGGTGAGATAAACCTTTTTTGTAAGCCAATTCTACTTGGGCTATGCCTGTTGTGACTAATGGCAATAATGACCACGAGGGCTGTGTGTGTGTGTGTGTGTGTGTGTGTGTGTGTGTGTGTGTGTATTTTATTTCTTTGTTAAAATGGTATCTCATGATGGCAACTATACTTCTACAGACCTTAAACAAATATTTGTATAAAATAGTAGTTTATAAACAAACACGAGTGCTTTCTCTGTTTTTTATTTTTTATGGAAACTATCTCTCTTTCATATATATATCTGATATATATCTGATATATATATCTATATATCATATATATCTATATAGCTAGATATCATATCTATATATCTATATCTATATATATATCATATATATAGATCTCTGTAATGAAAAGCTTTTGTTCCATGAGAATTCATAAATACGTAAAACTAGCCCACATACTCCTACGGAAATTGGAGATTCTTGCAATTTTGCCTTATCATTAAAATAAATTGTTCACAATGACTTAGTGCTCAATGCACAGTTGTGCTCAAAGACTAGTTGGTAGATTAGTAGGGGTTATGGACCACATTAGCCAAAATATGATAACAGTAAGTTTTACATTTGCTGGTGTCAAAATCAGCATGAATGTTAAAATCAAGACTCAGGTGATCACTCAGTACCGCATTTAATTACTCACACTAACGCCTGCAAATTTTTTTTATTTTTAAAGGCACCCCTGTTTTCACATCCATCCACTGAAGACGATCTCACAGCCTTTATGGGTTTTGGTTTGAATAGACTTTTAAGTCCACTCATACCATCATATACTGAGAAGTTTAAAACTGCCTCACTTTTGTTACCTCACCTTCATTCTTTTCCACTCAAAATAGCTTTGCATTTTTATCTTTTCTGGCCTGCTGTGCACTTATCTCCGAGGAAGAATGCTCTTACTTCCCTTCCCTCTGTGCTTTTCAGCCCATCTCAGTCCAACCAAGCTGTTAGCCCTTCCAAGAAATTATTTCTTGTTTGCACCTTCAGTCTCCCAATTTCTGGCAATATGTAGCAGACAGAGTTAGTCCCATCTCTCTTGCTTGCTCCTCTGTGGTCTCTCTGTAAGTTTAGGGTAATAGTTGCCTTCCCCATTTCAAAGTATCATTTTGAGAATATGAGATAAGTTGCATTTGTTAAGGTGCTAAATACTCCTTTTATGACTAAAATGTACTTCTGTGTCCCTGAATCCCAAAGTCCTCTTCTTTTAATCTAGCAATGTCCTTGGCCACTGCCCAGGCTCACTTTTTCTTCACTGCAGCTGCTTCAAAGCTTTGCTACCCACTCTTTTCCCCCACCTCCTCTCCACCCACTCACTTCTCAATGCTTGGCAACTAGTTTCCGCCAGTCACTGGACTGAAACTGCTCTTTGAGGACTGTGCTGCGAAGTCAGTGGTCTTTTCTCAGGCCTCATGTCTCAGATTGTTTTATTTGTTTCTTCTGCCACCCAGGCTTAGAGAGTTGGGACCACATTTCACTTTAGCTCCATCATCTCTCGGTCCATCTTCATCTTGGCTATTGGTCAGTCAGTGGCCAAGTCATGCCATTTCTACCTCTGCAACGCATTTTGTGTGTGGGTCTTTTTTCTATATCCAGAGTCACCTGTAAGTTTCTCATTTCCATTCATGCTTTTCTGCCTTCAGTCTTTCTCTTTTCTAATCCATTGTCCACAAGGCTGCTACATCAAGCTCCCAATCACTGCTTTGAGTGATGCTCTTCCTGAGCCTGAACTCCTTTGCTGGCCTGTCATTACCTGCTGGAGAAACCCTTCATCTAACCCCTCAAGGCCTTTGGAATTCAGCCCCGTATGACTTCCCAAGCTTATATCCCACTACCACCACCAGAGCCACTGGTCTATACATGTCCTCTACCTTCTTTCCTGAATCTTCTCAACTTTGAAGGGTTCCTTCTCCCTCCCTCTTTACTTTCAATCAAACTCTGCATTAGACATGCACATCACCTGAGGGCGTTCCTGCTCTCCTTGCTTGATTGCAAGGAATCCTTCAGAGCTCCTAGCTCTTTGCTTTCCTTACTAGACATCAACTACTTTCTTCCGAGAATCCTGTATCCTACTAGACTTGCATAGGGAACCTGTTTTCTATGTACTATGAGCTCAGTAACGTTAAGCTGAACATCAAACTCAGCTACTTCCTCAGGGAAGCTTTACATATGCTCACAATGGCCAGGCGCAGTGGCTCACACCTGTAATCCCAGCACTTTGGGAAGCTGAGGCAGGCGGATCCCCTGAGGTCGGGAGCTCGAGACCAGCCTGGCAAACATGGAGAAAACTTGTCTCCACTAAAAAACGAACAAACAAACAAAACACACACACACAAATGCTCACAGTGCTGGATTAAACATTTCTTTCCACCGGATTCTCAGTGAGATTAAGCCATTTTATGGGAAACAGGGAAAGGGAATCACTTATATACTGGATTCAGAAAACAGTAATGACATGATTAAAATTAATCCTTGTTTTCCTTCATTAGATCTCCCTCCCATCTGCAGTGCCCCCTCTTACTCTTGGTTTCCCATGTGATAGATTTGAGGCAGGATCTCATGCTCAACTTGGTGTCCACAAATCCCCTCCAGAAAATGTTAGCCTGTAAAGCCACCTATACTTCTAGGTATATTTACATTTAATGTAGACAAAAGCATTCATAGGAAGAGGAATGGAGTTTTTTTCATTATGGCTATGACTGATTATTTTCTCATTTGGTATTGGGAAGTCCTAAGGGATTCAGGATTTTAGTTCTAATTTTCATAATGCAATGGGTACCACTGCCCCCATTATATAGATGAGGAAGCTGAGGCTTTAGAGGTTTAGTAATTTGCCCGAGGTTATATGGCTTGTAAGTGGTAGAGCTCCAGTTTGAACCCAATGGTTTAGAAACCATGATTTAATCTATATGCTACAATCTACTACTTTTGTGGAATGATTCACAGTTGACTGCGTAGGGTAATTGTCGAGAGGGAGACTGATTAGAGGAGTGAGTGGGAAGCAAGCCTTCATAGCGTCACCCCTCCTTAAGTTATAGAACTTTTAGGAAGTCTGACTAGGGAAACTCTAGAATTAAGACCAAGAACCTCTAGTCTTCAAAACCATTCTATACCTTATCCATCACCTCCTTTAAGTCATTTAAAGAAAGCAAATTGATTCCTTACCTGAGTCTCCAAGGCCTCAAATCTCAAGGGCTGATTTGGATGCTAGCTGCGGAGTTCAGTGTGTGCAGTTCGTTTCTCAAGCACACTGGGAGGGTGAGTGAGGTAGTCCAGGCCTGAAGATGAAATCGCTGATAGACATCAGGTGACAGGAAATCAGTAGCTTCCGCTACCTTGGGCTTCACTCCAATTACTTTGGTTTAACACTTACCATAGCTGAAGGAGGTGCAATAAAAGTTTCTGCCTTACCAGGTTTCACTTCTTGAAAAACACCCCAGGGGACTGCCTGGCATGCTCATGCTACCTTAATTAGAAGAACTTCTGCAGCCCCCACCCTATAAGCAGGTGTGGATGGTAGGTCCCTAAGGACAAGAAAGAGTCTAGAAGTTGGCCAAAGATGGGCTGTTAGCAATGACTTTTACCTTCTGGCTTCACTTTTAGGGCTGAGTAGGTGGAAAGGAGGCATCCATGCAGAGATTCAAGAATCACTGAGGCTGTACACTTGGCAGCACTATAATTAGGGATCCCCAAATATTGTCCTCATTGGCTCATGCTTAGGTTTCTAATGAACCATGTATATATCTTGTGTCAGATTTAGCAGAAATGGCCTAAAATTATACTTTAGTGCCATAGTACATGTACCCAGCCACTCAAAGCAAGAATTAGCCTCCATATTTGGAAATATAAATTGAAATAGCACTTCTACCTCTGAACCCACCTTTTTCTTCCATCTGTCAAGTTCCCTTGTGTCCCCTCTCTTTTTAATCTAGTCTGGAGCTGCAGGGTCATCAAGCCCAGTGCTAGATCAAGTAGGGAAATGGAAGAAGTTGGTGGTGTCAGGAGAGTCTAAATATTTGGGATGTGAATCAAAGTTTTGCCCAAAGATATTGTCATCTCTCTCTCCCTACAATATTCAGCTTTTATGTTCATATGTGGGATTTTTAATTACATTTTTATTTCCTTGTTCATTGCTTCATTTTATTAGAGACACAGAGCTATAGTTAGGTAATTATTTGTTCATTTAATCTAAAAGGATGAAATATGGCAGGCAGCTCTGTTGCCTAATTCGAGGTTCATTCCTGTCTCTCTCTTTCATCTCTTCTCTCTTTCTCTTTCTGCCTCTCTTTTTAAATTTAAGATAGTTTGGAACCATAGGGTTAGACCCACTGGGTAGAAGTAGTTCTGGGGAGGCTGATTGTGGTGTGATATTTAAAAAGATGCCACTTAAAAAAAAAAACCACTGGAGCGGTTCATTAGGGGAACTGGCTACCATTTGAATAGAGAATTTACTTCTTCAAGAATACTCAAGTAAAGCCATGCAGTCACCTCTCAGAGATGCTGTAGAGTGAAGGAGAGTGGGAACAGAAGATCCATCATCCATTTAACATTCTAATTGAGGGTCTCTGCATATCTGCTGAAATGCTTGAGTGATTGGTGATGGGAGGACAATTACCTAGGGTCTGAGTTGTGGATGGTTGTGAAACGTGAGGTTTGAGTCCTGGATGGTGGGGTGGTTAGAGGCATGTGCCTTCATTTTAGCTGGCATGGGAACAGGGTCAGAACTTGGCAAATGTATGGCAGCAAAGGGGCTTGAGTTGTGGCTGCACAACCTGGTCTTTTGTGTCCTTTTCTCTGTTTGAGCCCTGTATTTCCCCAGTCAGTCTCAGGTTGTTTGTTACTTTGTGGCCAACGAGATAACTTAGGTGGTTCTATGTATGATTCTTCCCAAATAAACTTGAATTTGAATTTGTATGAATGCATAAACATTTACCTTGTCTTTGCTGATTCGAATGATCAACATTTTAGTGCTTGAGTGTGTTGAAATTCTTACTACAATTTGGATTTGTCAATAGCACTTTATTTGATGTATCACCATCACTCTTCCCCCAAGGTTCGAGAATATTTTATTAGGTTGATAACATATTTAAAATATTTCTCTTTGAATTAAGCCTATTTTCATTATCTAGTGACCTTGCTTCCAAAAGACAATCTTAAAGTCTACATAAAAGTGTGCCAACTTTTATTTAGTTAGTATTTTCCTGATGTGAATTTCCTTTTTATTCTCTACACGTCCTAGCACTCCAATTTTTTTAATCATTGCCTTCTGTATGAAAACTGTATGCTACATCATAATTATCTGTGTCCTTGCCTTAATCAGCCATTGTCTCCTTGTCCCTTGAAGGCAGGGTCAGTTTTTGTGATTGCTGTGTCCCTGGCAGTGCTGAGAAGGAATGGTTCTGTTTGGCTCTTTCTTTCACCCAGGTGATTGTCCCCAAGGTCTCCATTAGGAAGTAACATTCTGCCATGTTCCCAACTGCTCAGCAAGGCCCTGGCACCCGGAATTATCTGCTGTTGGAGGTTTCTGGTGTCAAAGAATTGGTAAGGGAGACACAGGGCTCGTCAGAGGTGAGGCTAAAGATCTAATTGCAAATAGAACTTGGTTACGAGTCAGAAAATCCCGTTGTTGCACTTATAAATAATTCATACTAAGGAAAATGTAACTTTAAGTACTTAAGAACTTTATAGAGTCTTCTTTCTGTTCTAAGGGACTATTTTACATTTGGAACAGCTAGGAAGGTAATATTAGTTAAATAATTACTTTTTAAATTTTTTTATTATTATTATACTTTAAGTTTGAGGGTACATGTGCACAAAGTGCAGGTTTGTTACATATGTATACATGTGTCATGTTGGTGTGCTGCACCCATTACTTTTATGTCGAGAATTGTCCACGTATAAGCCTTACCCCACATATAATATTGATTCTGTTTTATGATTGTGGAAACAAAAGTTCACGAAATGGAGGAAGCCATTTCCAAGTTGCAAAGCTGGTAAATGGTAAAATAAGTGATGTCTAGAGCAAGAAAATCTCAATTATAAATTTTAAAAACTACCATTTACTAAGTGATTTTTAAGTTCCAGGCACTGATAAACTCACTTTCCACGTTTCACTTAAGGTTCACAGTAAACCCATTAGGTAGGTATTATTATTATTGCATTCTAGTCCAAAAATTTTAAGCCCACAAAGATTAATTTGTTTAAGTGACACAGCTTTAAATGGCAAAACACTTATTATTATTCATTTTAAGATATAAAAATGTCTGATGTACTCCTGTGTGCAGATACTGGGTCACTCTCTTTGCTTTTGTGATGTGGGAATATAGCTGAAAAAAAAATGCAATTGTATGACCTCATAGTTATTGAAAAGAGTTTTTTCTCTTATGTACCAATAAATATGCTATCATTGGAGACTGATATGTAACAGTAACATTTTTCTGCAGGTGTTGACTATAAAAATATCATTATGTGATAAAAATTTAATGAAAATAAGATGTTTTGCTTCCTCAATTATATTTCTCAAAAAATTAAATAATATGTATGAAAAAAGTACTTATAACAGTGAGACAAAAAACCATGTACCCACAGCTATGATTAGAGATACAAGAGTGTCACTGATACCTTTGAAAGCTTTCATGTTATCCTTCCCCAAGCCACCCTCTTTATCAGAGCTCATAATTATGCTGAATTTGGTGTTTATCACTCTCTTCCTTTTCGTTGTATTTTGTCTTTCCACATATGTTTATATTTCATACGACATATTGCTTAGTTTTTGTGTTTTCTAATCATTATTTAGGTAGAATTAATAAGATGTTCTTTTTTTTTGTAAGTAACTTGTAACCTTTAATAATAATACTAAGATATAGGAACAAACAGATTTTTCATACACATGGGCCAGAATCAGGATTGTCCCTGTGCTGGGCGCGGTGGCTCATGCCTGTAATCCCAGCACTTTAGGAGGCCGAGGCGGGCAGATCACCTGAGGTCAGGAGTTTGAGACAAGCCTGACCAACATGGAGAAACCCCGTCGCTACTAAAAATACAAAATTAGCTGGGCATGGTGGCACATGCCTGTAATCCTAGCTACTCGGGAGGTTGAGGCAGGAGCATCACTGGAACCTGGGAGGCAGAGGTTGCAGTGAGCCGAGATTGAGCCATTGCACTCCAGCCTGGGCAACAACAGCAAAACTCCACCTCAAAAAAAAAAAATGTCCCTGTAATAACATGAATTTCACTCATGTTCTCTTGAGTGATAAAGAAAAAGTGGATTTATTTTATTTTTTCTTTTTTTATATATTTTATTTTATTATTACTATACTTTAAGTTTTAGGGTACATGTGCACATTGTACAGGTTTGTTACATATGTATCCATGTGCCATGTTGGTGTGCTGCACCCACTAACTCGTCATTTAGCATTAGGTATATCTCCTAAGGCTATCCCTCCCTCCTCCCCCCACCCCACAACAGTCCCCAGAGTGTGATGTTCCCCTTCCTGTGTCCATGTGTTCTCATTGTTCAATTCCCACCTATGAGTGAGAACATGCGGTGTTTGGTTTTTTGACCTTGCGATAGTTTACTGAGAATGATGATTTCCAGTTTCATCCATGTCCCTACAAAGGACATGGACTCATCCTTTTTTATGGCTGCATAGTATTCCATGGTGTATATGTGCCACATTTTCTTAATCCAGTTAATCCAGTCTATCCTTATTGGACATTTGGGTTGCTTCCAAGTCTTTGCTATTGTGAATAGTGCCACAATAAACATATGTGTGCATGTGTCTTTATAGCAGCATGATTTATAGTCCTTTGGGTATATATCCAGTAATGGGATGACTGGGTCAAATGGTATTTCTAGTTCTAGATCCCTGAGGAATCGCCACACTGACTTCCACAGTGGTTGAACTAGTTTGCAGTCCCACCAACAGTATAGAAGTGTTCCTATTTCTCCACATCCTCCCCAGCACCTGTTGTTTCCTGACTTTTTAATGATTGCCATTCTAACTGGTGTGAGATGGTATCTCATTGTGGTTTTGATTTGCATTTCTCTGATGGCCAGTGATGATGAGCATTCTTTCATGTGTTTTTTGGCTGCATAAATGTCTTCTTTTGAGAAGTGTATTCATGTCCTTTGCCCACTTTTTGATGGGGTTGTTTTTTTCTTGTAAATTTGTTTGAGTTCATTGTAGATTCTGGATATTAGCCCTTTGTCAGATGAGTAGGTTGCGAAAATTTTCTCCCATTTTGTAGGTTGCCTATTCACTCTGATGGTAGTTTCTTTTGCTGTGCAGAAGCTCTTTAGTTTAATCAGATCCCATTTGTCTATTTTGGCTTTTGTTGCCATTGCTTTTGGTGTTTTAGACATGAAGTCCTTGCCCATGCCTATGTCCTGAATGGTAATGTCTAGGTTTTCTTCTAGGGTTTTTATGGTTTTAGGTCTAAGATGTAAGTCTTTAATCCAATTAAGATGTTCTTTTGTGACTTGCTTTGTTTGCTCAACATTAAATGTGTAAAATTCATCTTTGTTGATTTGCTTCAAGTAATTTATTTTTGCCAATATGTGGTCCTCCAGTAGGGAATGTGATGCAATTGATCTGTTCTCTGTCCATGGACATTTGAGGTATTGCAGGCCGTCCTGCTCTGGAAACATTTGTACATGTCATATGTTGCACATGTACAAGAATTTGTCTTGCGTATATTAACTAGCAGTGGAATTTCTGGGTGATAAAGGATGTGTATCTTTACCTTTACTAGGGAATAGTTTTTAAAGTGGTTGCCTTCATTTACACTCATACCATTGTGGTAGGAGCGTTCCTTTCATTCCACAACTGCTTAAGAAATTGAATGCTTTTCATATATTAACCTTTGTTTTCTTCTCCTGTGAAATGGCTGTGCATGGCTTTGGACTAAGTTTTCATCAAGTTGTATTTTTCTATTAATGTATAGGAGGATTTTATATATTCTATATCCCATTATTTTTGTTGGTTATTTGTGTTGCTAAAAGGCTTTGATTTGTAGCTACTCTTGTCACACTTATGTAACATTCTTAATAACGACTAAGTGGGTCGTATCATTTCTTACTGGTACTATTCATGTTCTGGGATCTGTTTAAGAAATTCTTTACTACCTTGACCTTGTAAAGAAGTCTTCTATCTTTATTTCTAATAATTTTAACATTTCTTCTTTCTTTTGGTTTTTAAATTTTATTTTACGTTCAGGGGTACATGTGCAGATGTGTTATATAGGTAAGTGGCATGCCACGGGGGTTTGATATACAAGTTACTTTGTCACCCAGGTAATAAGCATAGTACCCAATAGTAGTTTTTTGATCCTCCCCCTCCTCCCATCCTCCACCCTTAAGGAGGCCCCAGTGCCTGTTGTTCCCTTCTTTGTGTCCATATGTACTCAATGTTTAGCTCCCACTTATAAGTGAGAACACATGCAGTATTTTCTTTTCAGTTCCTGTGTTAGTTTGCTTAGAATACTGGCCTCCAGCTTCATCTGTGTTGCTGCAAAGGACGTTATCTCATTCTTTTCTATGGCTATGTAGTATTCCATGGTGTATATGTACCACATTTTCTTTATCCAGTCTACTGTTGATGGGCATTTAGGTTGATTCCACGTTTTTGCTATTGCAAATAGTGCTGCAATGAACATATATGTGCATATGTATTTATGGTAGAACCATTTCTACTCCTTTGGGTATGTACCCAATAATGGGATTGTTGGGTTGAATAGTAATTTTGCTTTGAGTTCTTTGAGAAATTGCCAAACTGCTTTTTTTACAGTGGCAGAACTAATTTACATTCCCCCCAGAAGTGTATAAGCATTCCCTTTTCTCCACAACTTACATCTACTATTTTTTGACTTCAAGACAACATTTAAACCTAGTTCTGACTTAAAACCCCAAGACTTTGCACCCTTAAATATATCTCAAGCCTCATACATTTGTACATCATTCAGTTGCCAAGTATTTTTCATCATAACCTAACTTCACTGAAGTAAAAAACTTATTTTTCCTGCCATGTTGTATCCCTCACCTTCACAAATGCACCTATAACCTAAGCTGCTGCCAGCAAATAGTAGAAATGAAAGCCTGTTACTTAGTTTTTTGAGTATGCTGAGTTTTTTTTTCTATACCATAAACAACATAGGATAATGGGATTTGAAATTAGGGACCTTGACTCAAATCCTCTTTCTAAATCATACTCCTTTTGTGTTCTCAGAAAAGCTAACCACTTTGAGCTTCAATTTTTATGACTATAACAAAAGACATATCTACCCTGAGGGCTGTCAGGACAAGTGAGATGATACAGGTAAGACCTCTAATACTTAGGAGGTATTCAGCCAGTGAGAGGCAATACTGTATAAGGTAGTGTTTCTCAAAGTGTGGTCTGGGATTTCCTGGGGTCCTTGAGACCTTTGTAGGTGCTCTATAAGTTCAAAACTATTTTTATAATAATACTAAGACCTTATTTCTCTTTTCACAAGTTTATAGTGGTATACTCCATAGGCTACAAAGCACGAGATATCATAACAGATTGAATGCAAAAGCTGTTAAGATAATCCAGAGGAAAATAGTCCCTTCCAAACTTTGCTTGGCATTGGAATTAAGACCTTGGATTCTGGAACAAACTGCTTGTTGATACTATGGCTCTGCAATTGCAAACTTTATGACTTTGAGCAAATTACTTACCCTCTCTGTGCTTCAGTTTCCTTTTCTGTAAAATGGATATAATAATACAATTCACCTCCTAGGACTTTTGTGATTAAATGAGTAACACCTATATAATACTTAGAATGATGCCTGGAATATAGTAGTGGTTCCACCAATATTTGCCCTCATTATTTTTACTATTGTTACTATTCTAGTTGATCAGCTCTTTAACATCAATGATCTTGCAGCAGTAATGTAGAATTTGTGGGCCAAACCATTCCACCAACCAACTCATCTTTCCACACACCATTGGAGTAGGAGCCACTGGGTGGAGTCTCTTAGTGAAATCAGCAGGAGATGTCATCAACCAGAGAAGTTAGATGACTGGGTCACCCCAGGCCTTGGGCTTTGGTTCCTATCTTTGCAACACCACATTGCTGTCCTTTAGTTGAAATAATACATGACTAACAGAGGTGACAACACCAAGGTGACCATTTGATTTGGGGAGAGGGGCAGATGGCATTGCCAAGAGGCAGAATGTGCTTTATCAGTCAAAATGTCCCCAGAACCCCCTCACTTGAGCCACTCCCCTTTGCTTCAAAGAGTTCCCAGCCCTAAGATTCTATGTGTCCTTTGGCTTTCCCTTACAAGTGGAAGTCATTGCTAAATAATATTTTAACACATCTTTATTCCCACAGTGCTAGTCAACAACATTGTTCACAATCACAGTCCTCTGAGTGGCACCCCAAAATTGAGAAGGGCAGAGAAATGAATAATTCAATAATGCTGAAAGTCATCAATGTAATCAAAATTCCCTGTAATAGAAGAAGAAGAAAAAAAATGAAGAGTCATGATGTTAGCACAGTAATGGTTTTTCTGATTATAGTAGTGATGCCCAGATAATAAAAGCTTCCCCACATATCTCAAGTGTATCTGATGCTTAGGAATCAAATCAGTGAAGGATTATGAGAGTATACATCTATTTTAGCATAGCATAGCATAGCATAGCATAGCATAGCATAGCATAGCATAGCATAGCATAGCATAGCATAGCATAGCATAGCATAGCATAGCATAGGATAGCATAGCATAGCATAGCATAGCATAGGATAGCTAGCATAGCATAGGATAGCTAGCACAGCATAGGATAGCATAGCATAGCATAGCATAGGATAGCATAGCATAGCATAGGATAGCATAGCATAACATAGCATAGCATAGTATAGCATAGGATAGCATAGCATAGCATAGCATAGCATAGGATAGCATAGCATAGCATAGCATATTATCTTTTTAGAGAAAGGCATATAAAATAATACATTTTTGATTTATATATGTAGGAAATAGTCCATTTTATAAATGCATAAAATGCAAAGAAATGCATATATAAAAGGTGGTCTAATGAAGGGGAAAGAAAGAAGGTGAAGAAACAAGAAAAGGAATTAAAAATAGAAAGAAAAAGAGGGAAAAAAGAAAACTCTCAGTAAAAGAGAAAGCAAAAGAGACATAAGAAGCATGAGCTAGTAGTTCCACCTTTTTTTTTTTTTTTTTTTTTTTTTTTTTTTTTTTTTTTTTTTTTTTTTTTTTTTTTTTTTTGTCTTTTTTTTTTTTTTTTGAGACGGAGTTTCACTCTTATCAGCCAGGCTGGAGTACAATGGCAGGATCTCGGCTCACTGCAACCTCCAACTCCCAGGTTCAAGCGATTCTTCTGCCTCAGCCTCCCGAGTAGCTGGGATTACAGGCGCCCACCACCACACCCGGCTAGTTTTTGTATTTTTAGTAGAGACGGGGTTTCACCATGTTGGCAGGGCTGAACTCATGACCTCAGGTGATCCACCCGCTTCAGCCTCCCAAAGTGCTGGGATTACAGGCATGAGCCACCATGGCCCGGCCCCACCTGTGTTTTTTTCAATCACGGCAAAAGACCTTCAAAATATTTTGTATTTTGGCAACTATGAGCACAAATAGAGATACACATCTTGTCAGTAGCCCAGAGACTGCAAACCTGCACTTACCAGTTAAAGTCTGCAGTCTTCTGAGAGCTTTACTTTATACTTAGGTTGCAAAGGTTAATATGGTTAACATCCTCTCCTAAAGCCTTATTTGTCTACTATATTTTAACTATAGGTTGAATAGCTATTTTAGAGCCACATGGTTTTTAATGGCCACATAATATTTCATGGTGTAGTTTGTCATCATTCATTTATTCTTTTGTGACAGGAACTGATTGATTTCCTTTTTTCTGTGTTTTTTTGTTTGCTTGTTTTACCCCTCTGAACAATGCTGCAATAGCATTGTTGTACATATACCCTTATATATAGGTGGTTTAATTGCTGTGGAGATAGACATCTGGGTTAAAAGGTCTGTTTATCATTCAGGTAGGTAAATGTTGTCTCCTTGCTTCCCAGAATGGCAGTGACATTGCACACTTCTACTCCAGATATACAAGAACATTGTTTTCACCACTGGTAAGTACCAGCCATAAATTATAACTCATTAATTTTTGCCAGTCTTGTGATGTAAATATTAGTTCATTGTTCAATTAATTGACATTTCCCTGACTATTAGTGAATTGGAGCATTATTGTATGTTCGGCCAGTATAGTTTCCTTTTTGTAAATTCCTTCCTCATATTCTTTTTCTTTTAAAAAGAAAATTTTTTCTTGACTTCTTGTCATTATATGCACTCTGCATATAAACACATGAAAATGTTACTGTTATCTGCTTTAAAACTATATTTTCCATTTTTAACTATATCAAAGTTTATATATAAAGAAGTGTATTTTGGCCAGTTACGCCAGCTCATGCCTGTAATCCTGGTACTTTGGGAGGCCGAGGCTGGTGGATTGCCTGAGCTCAGGAGTTTGAGACCAGTCTGGGCAACATGGTGAAACCCCATCTTTACTAAAATACAAAAAATTAGCTGGGCATGGCAGCATGAGCCTGTAATCTCAGCTACTCGGGAGGCTGAGACAAGAGAATCACTTGAAACTGGGAGATAGAGGTTGCAGTAAGCCGAGATCACATCACTGCACTCCAGCCTGGGCAACAGAGTGAGACTTCATCTCAAAAAAAAAAAAAAAAAAGAAGAAGTGTATTTTATCTCTTTTTCTTTCCACGTCAAGATATATCACATTTTTATCACCCCAGTAGGTTCTCTTGTGTCCCTTCCCAATCAATCCTCCCACCCTATTGAGAGTCAACCACCCTTCTGATTTCTAGCATCCTGTGTTAAATTTGCCTGTTTATTTTTTATCTGAAATTATTTGCCTCAGTATAATAAATTGAAATTCATTCCTGCTCCTCTGTGTGTCAGTAGGTTGTTCTTTTATATTGCTGAGAAGTATTCTATTATTTGAATAATTACCTTTTTTAGCCATTTTGTTGTTGATAGAAATTTGAATTCCTGATCAGTTTAACTATAATGACTAGGACTGCTATAAACATTTTTGTATATATCATGAGACATAAAGTAGGTGTACGATTAACTTTTTTAAAAACCACCAAATGGTTTTCCGAGGTGGTTGAACCATTTTCCATTTCCCATTTCCACCAAAAGGGTATAAAAGTTCCAGGTGCTTCACATTCCTTCCAACACCTGGTACTGGCGGTCCTTTTAATTAAAATGATTCTGGTGTGTGTGGAGTAGTGTCTTATTGTGATTTTAATTTGCATCTATCTGATGATTAATACGGTTGAGCACGTTCTCACATGCTCACTAGCCATTTATCTATCTTTCTTTGTGAAGTACTTGCTCAAGTCTTACTCTTTTTTTGGCCTTTTTATTATTGATTTTCAGGAGTGCTTAATATATTCCGGATGTGGGTCTTTTGTGAGAGAGAGAGATATATATATAGAGAGAGGAAATTTTCTCCCTTTCTGTGTTTTGGTAGTCCATTTTATTTTATTTTTCCCCTATAGTTAGTCCCTTTTATGTTTTATCTAAGAAAGCTTTGTCTACTCCCACGGTCGTGAAGATATTCTCCTAAGTTCCCTGCAGCCCACCCCCTCAAGCTTTATAGTTTAGGATTTCACATTTAGGTGTATTGCTGATTGATGTTTGAATGTGAAATCAATTGTGTACTTCTGGTATCCACTGACTTGGCCACGGTATATTATCATATATTATGCTGAATTTGATTTTTTAAATATTTTATTTCAGATTTCTTCACAAAATTTACAAGATAGAGTTACCTGTAATTTTTAAATATTTTATAATGTCCTTATCATGTTTTCATGTCAAACTTGTGACAGCCTCACACGAATACTCGTGAGTTGGGAAGTGAATTGAAAGTATTCAGTTTAGTGTTGTTTCTTTTCTAAATGTTTGGAAGAATTAGTCCGCTCCTGCAAGGCTTTGCTTTTTCTTTTCTGAGAGAAAGTTTTAAATTATGTATTTGATTTTTTATTAGATATAAGACCAATCAGATATATACATTTTTTCCTATGTTAGTCATGGCAGGTGGTTTTGCATACTTTTGGTAGGTAGGTTTTATAAGGAATTTGTCAGTTTCATCTAATGCATCAAATAATCTTTATGTTAATAATTTCCTCATATATTCTGGGCTATTGTATTTATAGTGATACACCTTCATTTCTGATAATGATAGTTTGTGTTTTCTCTTTTTTCTTTTTAAATATCTAGGGGTTTACCAATTTTATTAGTTTTTCAAACATCCATTTTTAGCTTTATTTTATCTATTGTTTGTGTTGTATTTCATTAGTTTTTATCTCTATTCTTTGTTATGTCTATTACAGAATACCATATCTCAATTCTTTCATTTTCTTTAAATTTAATTTTTTAATCTAATTTCTTGGTATGAATATTTAGATAATTTACTTTTTAGTCTATTTTCTTTCCCGATACTTGCCTTTGAGGTCATAAAGTTTCCTCAAAGAACACTTTAGTTGTAATCAATTTATATAAATATTTCTATTATTTTGTTTTTAATTTTTTTATGTCTATTGTAAATTCTTTGAGCCTTGTATAACTTAGAATTTCAAAACAGTTTTGAGGATTTTTTTTTGCCTTTTTAAAATTGACATTTAATTCAATTCCATTGTTTTCAGAGAATATACTGTGTATGATTTTAATCCTTTGAATTTTGTTGAGGCTTGTAGGCTCAGCACATGGCTAATTGTTGAAAATGGTCTAAGTGAAATCTCTCAATTTTAACAGCTGTTTTTATTTCACTTTCATTGTGTTTTTGTTGTTGTTGTTTTTGAGACGGAGTCTTGCTCTGTTGCCCAGGCTGGAGTGCAGCGGCGCAGTCCTGGCTCACTTCAACCTCCGCCTCCCAGGTTCAAGTGATTCTCCTGCTTTAGCTTCCTGAGTAGCTGGGATTAAAGCTGCCCACCACCACGCCCTGCTAATTTTTGTATTTTTAGTAGAGATGGTGTTTCACCATGTTGGCCAGCCTGGTCTCAAACTCCTGACCTCAAGTGATCCGCCCCCCTTGGCCTCCCAAAGTCCTGGGATTACAGGCCTGAGCCACCGTGCCTGGCTATTTCACTTTCATTTTTGAAGAACATTTTCACCAGGCCTAGAATTCTGGGTTGGCATTATTTTGTTTGAGCACTTTAAAGATGTAATTCTATTGTCTTCTCACTTCCATCAGTTAGTTAGATAGGAGGAATAAGTTCAAGAGATCTGTTGTACAGCGGGGTACCCATAGTTAATGACAGTATATTGTATTTTTTTATTATTATTTTACTTTAAGTTTTGGGATACATGTGCAGGACGTGCAGGTCACACAGGTATACATGTGCAATGGTGGTTTGCTGCACTTATTAACCTGTCATCTAGGTTTTAAGCCCCACATGCATTAGGTATTTTGTTCTAATGCTCTCCCTCCCCTTGTCCCACTAACCTCCAACAGGCCCTGGTGTGTGATATTCCCTTCCCTGTGTCCATGTCTTCTCATTGTTCAGCTCTCACTTATGAGTGAGAACATGAGGTATTTGGTTTTCTGTTCCTGTGTTAGTTTGCTGAGAATGATGGCTATTGTATTCTTAAAAGTGCAAAGATAGTGAATGTTAAGTGTTCTCACTGCAAAAGTGATAACTATGGGAGGTAATGCCTTCGTTAATTAGCTAGATTTAAACATTCCACAATGCATATATGTACTTCAAAATATGTTATACATGATAAATACATATGATTTTATCAGTCAATTAAAAATGTCAGTTGACAGTATTATAATTGTAGTTATTTGGTGTAGTGTTTGTTCTGTATATGACATTTGGGTCAATTTTATCAATTGTATTCAAAATTCTGTAATTTTATGGTCTGTCTACATATTCTTTCAGTTGCTGAGAAATGTGTGCTAAAATTTCTCATGATGATTTTAGCTTTCTGTACTCATTCAGCTGAGTTAGCTTTTCCTTTTGGCTTTGAGTTATCAGGAGCATTCAAACCTAGAAATGTAATATTTCTCTTGTGGATCGACCCTTTTATTATAGAAAGTCCCCTATTATACGTTTAGCGATGCTTCTTGCCTTAAATCTATTTGTTTGTTACTAGTGTAGCTGTTTCTCGTAAACAGAATGCAGTTGTGTTTTGTTTTTTAAGCTCTTATTTACTGGGACCATCTTTCTTTAAATTTTAATTTTTTTAATTTTCTATTTTTATGGGTACATAATAGTTTTACACAGAAAATCTTCTAGTTCACTTTCTTTTATTTTATATTCCCTGAGGTATTTTAAAGTTTATCATTTATTTCTTAAAACATGATAAATATTGTGATTTTAAAATCTCTTCTAATTTACTTAGTATCAGAAATTTACGGTTGATATTTCTTTTGCTATATTCTGTTTCTATTAGTTGTTATTCGCATTGTCTTATTTCTTTTCATGCCTCTTTTGAGTGCTTACTGTTAATTTTCAATGGAAAATTTGATGTGAATTTATTAAGATTAATGAATGTTTTTCTCCTAGATAGACTTCGGTTTTGCTTCTGCCAGGTACCAGGGGCACCACATACCAAGACCAAATTCAGGTAAAGCATTCTTGCCTCATCCAGTTTATGCCTAGCAAAGGTCAGTGGGGAATGGGGCATGCAAGGAGGTTGTCAAGGGGTTTGGCCTGTGGCCACACTTCTCAAATACTTTTTCTTTTTAAACTTTGTTCAGCGACTCTTTTGCTATTTTGGGGCAGGGTACTTTGTATATCTTTTTGCCCTTATCTGAAGAGCGTAGTAGCCTATCAAAGACCTAGTTTAATATGGAGAAAATCTCTCTTAAGTCTTTATACCTTGAGTGGATGTGAAACCTTGACTTCTTTCTCTTTCAGTTCACATGAGCCAGGGATTGGATTCCAAATAAGCATCACTGGCAAATGATGCTTATGGTCTGAAGGCATAAGTAGCTTTCATGCTCTTCAGAATTCCACTTGTAAATTTCAGGTTGCAGGCTTTCATTTAAAAATTGATCTAGTAGTTCCGGCTGACCTTTCAGCTTTTTAATGCCTTTAAGGTTGTTTTGTTTTTTAATAAAAAAAACTTCTGTTTTCAGAGAAGAGTTGATCCACATAGCCATACTTAACCATTACCAAAATCAGTTTCCCTATTTTCTGCTCTTCAGTCCTGCTTTCTGTGGACCTAGTGCATTCAAATGTTAAGTATTTCTTAGGCTCTGCCATAGGAAATATCTTCTAATATGACCGCCCCTTTGCCTTAGATGATGGGTTTTCAATTTCCTCAGCGATTTTTGATGTGTTTGGTAACTCTTTTTCTCTCCATGTGGATCAAACCTTTTATATTCTTTTACACTAATCTTAGTGGTATTTTGGAAGCAGCTAAAATAAATGCCCCTTTTCAATCTTATCATGCTTTATCAGAAGTTCAGCCTGTTAAAACCAAATCAAGAGCTGTAAAAACACGCCACTGTGATTCTAATGTACATGCAGGACTATAAACTACAGCCATACTGCTGTACCTTAATTTTTTTAGTACATCATTTTATATTTGTATCATACTGATTTGTGTATATGTTTTATCTCTTGTGCTCCTGTGAATTCCTAAAGGTAGGAGTTATAATGTGTTTATTTTTCTCTTCCACAATGCCTGGTGTAATGTCTATCAAATATTATGGATTTCATAAATGTTTGTCAATAAAAGAAAATACATGTGTATCCACAACATGATCTGAATGGTGCTGATTGAGTGCTAATAAATATTTTCTATTAAGCCCTTTACTCATCACTCTATAAATACAACATACTTACCAAGAACAGGACAGTAACAGCCTTACACTGACTATTTTGGTGAGAATAACCACAAATGTAGTTTTGATCTAGCATGAAACCAAATGTGAGGAGAATGATTCCAGCTATTGCTCCCAGGGCACTAAGAAAATTCATTATTCGGCTCAATATTATCTGAAATAGAATAAGAACATAACAATGTGACTGGGGCCCAGCCTGTACTACAAACAAATAAATGAGTGCAGAGAATGGAGAGCAGGATGTTAGTCACAGCATCTTAATGCCACGAGGCAGCTCTGTGATCCTATGCGAATTGCTTCACATCTTTGGGCTTCAGGCCTTCATCTACACAATGAGGGGATCTTGTGAACTTTTAGTCACCTTTCCATTCCCCATATTCTATGCCTAGGTTAACTCTTATTCAGTTGGGAGGAAGGGTATGCCTGTAACAATTGCATTTTGATTCTCTGCTAAAAGTCATGGTCTATTTACATTTTTGTTTTAAGACTCCTGTGTTTAACTAAATGCTGCACTTCTCTGCCATTTTTAATTTCTCCCTAAAATGACAAACTAAGGATTTTCAGTCCTTTGCTAAAATCATGTGTTGGCATAGTAATATCTTATGTCTTCAATTCTTTGAGTAAAGTAAAAATATTCTACTTATAATTTATCTATAACTTTACATTCAGTAGCACTGTATTCTTTATTTTGAGATTCTGTTTATGGTTTAATTAGATTGTCTACAGTTTGCCTTTCATATGTGTCAAAGTAGTGCCTGTCAAAGTGCCTGGTATGCCATAAATACCTAGAAAACAAAAAAGAATGAATAAGTAACTGGAATATTGAAATAATTCTGCCATTAATTGGCTGGGAATTTGGACAAGCCAGTTAACGATTGTAAGCCTCAGTGTCTTCATACATAAAATAAGAGCTAAACTAGATGACCTAGAGAAACTTTCTCCTCTGGCATAGTGGGTTATAATTCTAGGAAAACAGGAAGCAAATGCTGTTTATTGGTATCAATACTTCATAGTTTGTGGAATTATGGTGACCTAATGATTTTACAAATTTTTTTTCAAGGCCAGGATAAATTATTTGAAAGTTATACATTTTTAATAAAGTGGAAATAGTGAAAATGTAACTCATTATTCTTTTTTTTTTTTTTTTTTTTTTTGAGATGGAGTCTTGTTCCATTGCCCAGGCTGGAGCGCAGTGGCACGATCTCAGCTCACTGCAACCTCTGCCTCCCGGGTACAAGCAATTCTCCTCCCTCAGCCTCCCAAGTAGCTGGACTACAGGTGTGTGCCACCACACCTGGCTAATTTTGTATTTTTAGTAGAGATGGGGTTTCACCATTTTGGCCAGGCTGGTCTCAAACTCCTGACCTCGTGATCCACCCACCTCGGCCTCCCAAAGTGCTAGGATTACAGGCGTGAGCCACTGTGCCTGGCTACAAAATATATTTTTAATAAAGTAGGAATATAACTCACCAGAGTTTCTGTGGTTTTTCTTTTCAGTGCAATTAGGAAGGCTCCAGAATTAATGAACTGTTAAGAGGAATAAATACGTTAATGATGGCCATGTTTAGCTGATGTTGAGTTCTTACAGAATAGACTTCTATGCATTTCTTTTACATGCCCACCTTCTAAGTTCACACACTCCTCAGGTCAGTGAGAAAGGTGCGTTGCTTTATATGACTTTCCACAAATGGAATAGTGGACAAAACACTGGTCTGGAAATCTCCTTTAGCCCTAACTATTTATTCGAACTTGAACATTTTTTTTTTTTTTAACCACGGCTTTGGTTTACTCATCCATGTTCCTTTTATACCTATTGTGGACTTAGCTTTGATCTGATGACAAAGGGATGTCAAGTCAGTTTATAATCATTAAGATTGGATTCCATCTTACTACAATCCAGTGTGTTCTCTTGGATGGGAACATAAGGTGGGGCTGCAGTGAATCTGCTGGTAGTTCTTAAATATCTCCAAGATTTTTCTTGGAAGTGGGTCACACGTGGTAGCATTGTTGTCTAGTGGAAATTTCAAATCTGATTACAGCACATCCATGTTTAAATTTCCAGCCCCTTCATGGGTATTTTTCCAGCCTCATCTCTCCACCCTCACTCCCTGTGGTGAACTCTTTTTTTTTTTTTTTTTTGAGATGGAGTCTTGCTCTTTTGCCCAGGCCATACTGCAGTGGTGCTATCTCGGCTCACTGCAAGCTCTGCCTCCCGGGTTCACGCCATTCTCCTGCCTCAGCCTCCCGAGTAGCTGGGACTACAGGCGCCCACCACCACGCCTGGCTAATTTTTTGTATTTTTAGTAGAGACGGGGTTTCACCGTGTTAGCCAGGATGATCTTGATCTCCTGACCTTGTGATCTGCCCGCCTCGGCCTCCCAAAGTGCTGGAATTACAGGCGTGAGCCACCGCGCCCAGCCTGTGCTGAGCTCTTATAGTTCACATAATAGAAAATGCTCTCTAATACCTTCAGCCTTTGCTCATATTTCTCTCTTGGCATGCAACAAGACATCCCTAATCCTTACACTCGGGCATCCCAACTCCTATCTTCTGTGTGTGTCCTCACCTGATTAACCATTCACCCTTTAAAACTTGGTCAAGCTGGAAATGTCCCTGGGCGTTGTCCCCTCTGTTTTGTTGGTGCCTTTCCTATGGAGGCAGCCCCTGTGTTTATTCTCCCTCATCACACCCTAAGTTAATTGTCTGACTCCTCACTCAACTGAGACCTTGAGCTCAGGCACTGCTTTCTTTTCCCTGAATCCATTGCCCTGGCCATTATCTGGCACTAAATTAGGTCCTAAGTTAATGTTTATTGATTGTGACTACATTGGGTCTAATAAATACCTCTCTGCAGCTCAAAAGGTATATCTGAGAAACCCTTCCCACTTCACTTCTGTAAAGAATAAATTGCCCCTTCATCTCTGCTTACATAAGCATTTCCTGCACCTCTGTGATAACATTTATCACACTGCCTTGAAGTGATCTGTTTACATGTTTTCTTGGTAGACTGAGAGGTCTTTGGGGAAGAGGCTCATTGCCTTTCTCTGTGTATCTGGTTTATAATAAATAGTAACTAATTTCACATGAATGAATAGCCAAATAAACAACTGCAAGCCTCAAAGGAAATATTCCCAAAGGAACTTCAAGACAGGATGATGGAATATCAGTGACTGTGATGAACTAATGGGGAAATAATTTCAACAACGTTAGTTTTTTGCACTTTTGAAAGCATATCGTACAACTGGATCTAGCTTATTTCATTGCAAAGAATTCCCTAACATCCTGGTTGGCATGGCTTCAAATTGAACTTGATTGACTATACTCACCAAAACAGAGCCCCAGAATGGATATCCTGAAAGAAATATAAAGGGAAACCTTGGATATGGTTTTAACAAGGTGAAAAGGAAGATAACTCCAAAAGAAAAGGTCATAATTCCAAACAGGATCTGGATAGTCTGCAAATAGAGGAAAAAGTCATGGTGAGGAAAAGCAAAGTGATAGTTTCCCTTCTGTTTAGAAGATCTTCTTTTGGTCAAAAGGATTTGGCAATTACTGTCTTTGTTAATTCGAGGAAGAATAATAGAAGTCCCTTTATGATGCTCCTGGGTACTTTCTTAATTCCTCTATCTGGTATTTGGTGATAGGTAAAATGATCTAAATCAGTGCTCCTGAAAATGTAGTCCATGGATTGGCAACATCAGGATCACTTGGGAGCTAGAAATGCGAACTATCAGGCTCTATCCCATACTTACTGAACAGTCTCCAGGTGAGGCTGGGAAACCTGTGTCTTCATAAGTTCTTCAGCTCTTTAGCCCATAAATGTGAATGTTTGAGAAACACTGAATTCTAAATGAGTATACCAGGCTGGCCTCAAGCGGAATTGGACTGTGAGGAGCCCTTCCTGGAGATGGCCAATTCTCTGAGCCTGTTGAGGTATTGTCACATTCTCAGGCCCAGAGGACTCCCCATCTCTTCGGGTTTTTTTTTTCTCTCCCTCTCTGAGCCACTCGTGATGCACTGTGACACCAAGCAGTGGTTTGACAAGTGCTGGGGAAGACTAATGAGGACAATATACAAAAATGGAAGGTGTACAACGTGTGAGTCTATGTGCTCTGTTCTCTTCTTCTCAGTCCGCCTTCTCAGTCTGAGTAATCTCATTTACTGCCGTAGCAACTATCACTTTTTAAGTAGGTGAGTCCTAAATGATAGCATTTTTTGTCAAGTCCAGACCCACATGATTCGTTCTTATCAAACACCCTCTCTCAAATGTCCCACCAGCACTCTATATTCACATTGTCTGAAAGAAGAATTGGAATGGGCTCCTACCTTCAAACATGTGCCAACAGATAATTTCCCTAGCCTTTCCCCTGCCTCAGTAGAATATACACAGGGGCAAGTCTTACTTACCCCTAAGATTTTCATTTTTGTAGCAAATAATTTTTGCAAGGCGCTTTGAGTTGAAAAGGTCGTGGTTGAAAGTTCTGTGGACTCATATTCCGGATCAGTGATTTCTGGAGGAAATACCAGAAACACCGGACCGTGTGCGGTACTTGAATCCATGATGGTGTCAGTGAGAATTTGAAAGGAGAGGATTTAGTTGGTACTTCAGTCTAGACCATGTTCTTTTCTTGTGCTGAGGCTGCCTGGAGCACAGGAATTGTTTGCTTTGTCTTGGAATTATAGAACCATAGAGTCACAGAGTCATAGAATCTCAGGACTGCTCAAGATCCAAGATGGCTATAAGTAAAATGCCTGGGACTGGGGATCGGAGAACCTGACAAGTAGTCCTGGTTTGGTTAGGAGTTTACTGTGACTTTTGGCAAGTCACGTCCCCCTCTCCTGGTTTCTGATTCCTCATATATACATTGACCAAATTGGACTAGATGATCGACATATAAAGACATTTTAGGGACTGCACGCGGTGGCTCACGCCTCTAATCCCAGCACTTTGGGAGGCTGAGGCGGGCGGATCACCTGAGGTCAGGAGTTAAGAGACCAGCCTGGCCAACATGGTGAAACCCCATCTCTACTAAAAATATAAAAAATTAGCTGGGTGTGTTGGCACGTGCCTGTAGTCCCAGCTACTCGGGAGGCTGAGGCATGAGAATCGCTTGAACCCAGGAGGCGCAGGTTTCCTTGAGCTGAAATTGCACCACTGCACTCCAGCCTGGGCAACAGAGCAAGACTCTGTCTCAAAAAAAAAAAAAGGACATTTTAGTTACCAAATGGCAACTAGATACACATTTATTCCAGTTCCATATCTTCAGACACAGGTAGAATGCAAAATCTCTCAGGCCACGGAACAAATTAACCACTTCTTGAAGTATATATAACATCCATTTTTCCTGTCACTTTGTGGTTTTGCCACCTGATTTAAGTAGCGTTAGCTGTGTAACAAATCCCTCAAAATGTAGTTACTTCCAGAACCACCATCGGCTTTTGTTTACACATCTGTGGGTCCTGTGTGTGGTCTGTCTCATCTGAGGCTGCTCAGCACTTCTCTACCAGGCTCTCTCATGCAACTGAGGTCACCTGGTGGAGTGTCCAATTACATGAATTAGGATGGCCTCAGTCTTGTCTCTGGCAGTTGGCAGACTCTTGGTTCTCTTCCAATTCACAAATACTTTTCAAACCTCTGCAGAGTCGTGTGTGCTAATGTCATATTGGCCAATCAAATTTCATAGACAACCCAGATTTGAGGGGTAAGAAAATAGGCCCACTAATCTCTTCATGGGAGGATCTATACTTTCATCTTGAAAGGACAAGAATGAAGGGAAGGGAACAATTTGTGCCTATTTTATTATTATTATTATTATACTTTAAGTTTTAGCATACATGTGCACAATGTGCAGGTTTGTTACATATGTATACATGTGCCATGTTGGTGTGCTGCACCCATTAACTCCTCATTTAGCATTAGGTATATCTCCTAATGCTATTCCTCCCCCTCCTCCCACCCCACAACAGTCCCTGGTGTGTGATGTTCCCCTTCCTGTGTCCATGTGTTCTCATTGTTCAGTTCCCACCTATGAGTGAGAACATGTGGTGTTTGGTTTTTTGTCCTTGTGATAGTTTGCTGAGAATGATGGTTTCCAGCTTCATCCATGTCCCTACAAAGGACATGAACTCATCATTTTTTATGGCTGCATAGTATTCCATGGTGTATATGTGCCACATTTTCTTAATCCAGTCTATCATTGTTGGACATTTGGCTTGGTTCCAAGTCTCTGCTATTGTGAATAGTGCCGCAATAAATATACGTGTGTATGTGTCTTTATAGCAGCATGATTTATAATCCTTTGGGTATATACCCAGTAATGGGATGACTGGGTCAAATGGTATTTCTAGTTCTAGATCCCTGAGGAATTGCCACACCGACTTCCACAATGGTTGAACTAGTTTACAGTCCCACCAACAGTGTAAAAGTGTTCCTATTTCTCCACATCCTCTCCAGCACCTGTTGTTTCCTGACTTTTTAATGATGGCCATTCTAACTGGTGTAAGATGGTATCTCACTGTGGTTTTGATTTGCATTTCCCTGATGGCCAGTGATGATGAGCATTTCTTCATGTGTTTTTTGGCTGCATAAATGTCTTCTTTTGAGAAGTGTCTGTTCATATCCTTTGCCCACTTTTTGATGGGGTTGTTTGTTTTTTTCTTGTAAATTTGTTTGAGTTCATTGTAGATTCTGGATATTAGCCCTTTGTCAGATGAGTAGGTTGCAAAAATTTTCTCCCATTCTGTAGGTTGCCTGTTCACACTGATGGTGGTTTCTTTTGCTGTGCAGAAGCTCTTTAGTTTAATGAGATCCCATTTGTCAATTTTGGCTTTTGTTGCCATTGCTTTTGGTGTTTTAGACATGAAGTCCTTGTCCATGCCTATGTCCTGAATGGTATTGCCTAGGTTTTCATCTAGGGTTTTTATGGTTTTAGGTCTAACATGTAAGTCTTTAATCCATCTTTAATTAATTTTTGTATAAGGTGTAAGGAAGGGATCCAGTTTCAGCTTTCTACATATAACAAGCCAGTTTTCCCAGCACCATTTATTAAACAGGGAATCCTTTCCCCATTGCTTGTTTTTCTCAGGTTTGTCAAAGATCAGATAGTTGTAGATATGCGGCATCATTTCTGAGGGCTCTGTTCTGTTCCATTGGTTTATATCTCTGTTTTGGTACCAGTACCATGCTGTTTTGGTTACTGTAGGCTTGTAGTATAGTTTGAAGTCAGGTAGCGTGATGTCTCCAGCTTTGTTCTTTTGGCTTAGGATTGACTTGGCAATGCAGGCTCTTTTTTTGGTTCCATATGAACTTTAGTTTTTTCCAATTCTGTGAAGAAAGTCACTGGTAGCTTGATGGGGATGGCATTGAATCTATAAATTACCTTGGGCAGTATGGCCATTTTCACGATATTGATTCTTCCTACCCATGAGCATGGAATGTTCTTCCATTTGTTTGTATCCTCTTTTATTTCATTGAGCAGTCGTTTGTAGTTCTCCTTGAAGAGGTCCTTCATGTCCCTTGTAAGTTGGATTCCTAGGTATTTTATTCTCTTTGAAGCAATTGTGAATGAGAGTTCACTTATGATTTGGTTCTCTGTCTGTTATTGGTGTATAAGAATGCTTGTGATTTTTGTACATTGATTTTGTATCCTGAGACTTTGCTGAAGTTGCTTATCAGCTTAAGGAGATTTTGGGCTGAGACGATGGGGTTTTCTAGATACACAATCATGTCATCTGCAAACGGACAATTTGAATTCCTCCTTTCCTAATCGAATACCCTTTATTTCCTTCTCCTACCTGATTGCCCTGGCCAGAACTTCCAACACTATTTTGAATAGGAGTGGTCATAGAGGGCATCCCTGTCATATACCAGTTTTCAAAGGGAATGCTTCCAGTTTTTGTCCATTCAGTATGATATTGCCTGTGGGTTTGTCATAGATAGCTTTTATTATTTTGAGATACGTCCCATCAATACCTAATTTATCGAGAGTTTTTAGCATGAAGCGTTGTTGAATTTTGTCAAAGGCCTTTTCTGCATCTATTGAGATAATTATGTGGTTTTTGTCTTTGGTTCTGTTTATATGCTGGATTACGTTTATTGATTTTCATATGTTGAACCAGCCTTGCATCCCAGGGATGAAGCTCACTTGATCGTGGTGGATAAGCTTTTTGATGTGTTGCTGGATTTGGTTTGCCAGTATTTTATTGAGGATTTTTGCATCAATGTTCATCAAGGATATTGTTCTAAAATTCTCTTTTTTTGTTGTGTCTCTGCCAGGCTTTGGTATCAGGATGATGCTGGCCTCCTAAAATGAGTCAGGGAGGATTCCCTCTTTTTCTATCGATTGGAATAGTTTCAGAAGGAATGGTACCAGCTCCTCCTTGTACCTCTGGTAGAATTTGGCTGTGAATCCATCTGGTCCTGGACTTTTTTTTGGTTGGTAAGCTATTAATTACTGCCTCAATTTCAGAGCCTATTATTGGTCTATTCAGAGATTCAACTTCTTCCTGGTTTAGTCTTGGGAGAGTGTATGTGTCGAGGAATTTATCCATTTCTTCTACATTTTCTAGTTTATTTGCGTAGAGGTATTTATAGTATTCTCTGATGGTAGATTGTATTTCTGTGGGATTGGTGGTGATATCCCCTTTGTTATTTTTTATTGCATCTATTTGATTCTTCTCTCTTTTCTTCTTTATTAGTCTTGCTAATGGTCTATCAGTTTTGTTGATCTTTAAAAAAAAAAAGCAGCTCCTGGATTCACTGATTTTTTGAAGTGTTTTTTGTGTCTCTATTTCCTTCAGTTCTGCTCTGATCTTAGTTATTTCTTGCCATCTGCTAGCTTTTGAATGTGTTTGCTCTTGCTTCTCTAGTTCTTTTAATTGTGATGTTAGGGTGTCAACATTAGATCTTTCCTGCTTTATCTTGTGGGCATTTAGTGCTATAAATTTCTCTCTACACACTGCTTTAAATGTGTCCCAGAGATTCTGATATGTTGTGTCTTTGTTCTCATTGGTTTCAAAGAACATCTGTATTTCTGTCTTCATTTCGTTACGTACCCAGTAGTCATTCAGGAGCAGGTTGTTCAGTTTCCATGTAGTTGAGTGGTTTTGAGTGAGTTTCTTAATCCTGAGTTCTAGTTTGATTGCACTGTGGTCTGAGAGACAGTTTGTTATAATTTCTGTTCTTTTACATTTGCTGAGGAGTGCTTTACTTCCAACTATGTGGTCAATTTTGGAATAGGTGTGGTGTGGTGCTGAAAAGAATGTATATTCTGTTGATTTGGGGTGGAGAGTTCTGTAGATATCTATTAGGTCTGCTTGGTGCAGAGCTGAATTCAATTCCTGGATATCCTTTTTAACTTTCTGTCTCATTGATCTGTCTAATGTTGACAGTGGGGTGTTAAAGCCTCCCATTATTATTGTGTGGGAGTCTAAGTCTCTTTGTAGGTCTCTAAGGACTGGCTTTATGAATCTGGGTGCTCCTGTGTTGGGTGCATATATATTTAGGATAGTTAGTTCTTCTTGTTGAATTGATCCCTTTACCATTATGAAATGGCCTTCTTTGTCTCTTTTGATCTTTGTTGGTTTAAAGTCTGTTTTATCCAAGACTAGGATTGCAACCCCTGCCTTTTTTTTGTTTTCCATTTGCTTGGTAGATCTTCCTCCATCTCTTTATTTTGAGCCTATGTGTGTCTCTGTATGTGAGATGGGTTTCCTGAATATAGTACACTAATGGGTCTTGATTCTTTATCCAGTTTGCCAGTCTGTGCCTTTTAATTGGAGCATTTAGCCCATTTACATTTAAGGTTAGTATTGTTATGTGTGAATTTGATCCTGTCATTATGATGTTAGCTGGTTATTTTACTCGTTAGTTGATGCAGTTTCTTCCTAGCCTCTATGGTCTTTACAATTTGGCATGTTTTTGCAGTGGCTGGTACCAGTTGTTCCTTTCTATGTTTAGTGCTTCCTTCAGGAGCTCTTTTAGGGCAGGCCTGGTGGTGACAAAATCTCTCAGCACTTGCTTCTCTGTAAAGTATTTTATTTCTCCTTTACTTATGAAGCTTAGTTTGGCTGGATATGAAATTCTGGGTTGAAAATTCTTTTCTTTAAGAATGTTGAATATTGGCCCCCACTCTCTGCTGGCTTGTAGATTTTCTGCCGAGAGATCAGCTGTTAGTCTGATGGGCTTCCCTTTGTGGGTATAACCCGACCTTTCTCTCTGGCTGCCCTTCACATTTTTTCCTTCATTTCAACTTTGGTGAATCTGACAATTATGTGTCTTGGAGTTGCTCTTCTCGAGGACTATCTTTGTGGCGTTCTGTGTATTTCCTGAATTTGAGTGTTGGCCTGCTTGCTAGATTGGGGAAGTTCTCCTGGATAATATCCTGCAGAGTGTTTTCCAACTTGGTTCCATTCTCCCCATCACTTTCAGGTACACCAATCAGATGTAGATTTGGTCTTTTCAGATAGTCCCATATTTCTTGGAGGCTTTTTTCATTTCTTTTTATTCTTTTTTCTCTAAACTTCTTTCATGCTTCGTTTCATTCATTTCGTCTTCCATCGCTGATACCCTTTCTTCCAGTTGATTGCATCAGTTACAGAGGCTTGTGCATTCATCACGTAGTTCTCGTGCCATCGTTTTCAGCTCCATCAGGTCCTTTAAGGACTTCTCTGCATTGGTTATTCTAGTTATCCACTCGTCTAATTTTTTTTCAAAGTTTTTAACTTCTTTGCTATTGGTTCGAACTTTGTCCTTTAGCTCGGAGTAGTTTGATCTTCTGAAGACTTCTTCTCTCAACTCGTCAAAGTCATTCTCCATCCAGCTTTGTTCTGTTGCTGGTGAGGAGCTGCGTTCCTTTGGAGGAGGAGAGGCGCTCTGATTTTTAGGATATTCAGCTTTTCTCCTCTGTTTTTTCCCCATCTTTGTGGTTTTATCTACCTTTGGTCTTTGATGATGGTGATGTACAGATGGGTTTTTGGTGTGGATGTCCTTTCTGTTTGTTAGTTTTCCTTCTAACAGTCAGGACCCTCCGCTGCAGGTCTGTTGGAGTTTACTGGAGGTCCACTCCAGACCCTGTTTTCCTGGGTATCAGCAGCGGTGGCTGCAGAACAGTGGATATTGGTGAATCACAAATGCTGCTGCCTGATCGTTCCTCTGGAAGTTTTGTCTCAGAGGAGTACCCGGCCGTGTGAGGTGTCAGACCGCTCCTACTGGGGGGTGCCTCCCAGTTAGGCTACTTGTGGGTCAGGGACCCACTTGAGGAGGCAGTCTGCCCATTCTCAGATGTCAAGCTGCGTGCTGGGAGAACCACTACTCTCTTCAAAGCTGTCAGACAGGGACATTTAAGTCTGCAAAGGTTATTGCTGTCTTTTGTTTGTTTGTGCCCTGCCCCCAGAGGTGGAGCCTACAGAGGCAGGCAGGCCTCCTTGAGCTGTGGTGGGCTCCACCCAATTCGAGCTTCCAGGCCGCTTCGTTTACCTACTCAAGCCTGGGCAGTGGTGAGTACCCCTCCCCTAGCCTTGCTTCCACCTTGCAGTTTGATCTCAGACTGCTGTGCTAGCAATGAGCGAGGCTCCGTGGGCGTAGGACCCTCCGAGCCAGGTGCAGGATATGATCTCCTGGTGTGCCGTTTGTTGAGGCCATTGGAAAAGCGCAGTATTAGGGTGGGAGTGACCCTATTTTCCAGGTGCCATCTGTCACCCCTTTCTTTGACTAGGAAAGGGAATTCCCTGACCCCTCGTGCTTCCTGTGTGAGGCGATGCCTCGCCCTGCTTCGGCTCACGCACGATGTGCTGCACCCACTGTCCTGCACCCACTTTCTGGCACTCCCTAGTGAGATGAACCCGGTACCTCAGTTGGAAATGCAGAAATCACCTGTCTTCTGCGTCGCTCACGCTGGGAGCTGTAGACTGGACCTGTTCTTATTCGGCCATCTTGGCTCCACCCCAGGCCAAAATAGATTGTTTCAAAATTCTAGAGGAACCAGGTGGAGAGAAACAAATATGCTTCAAATTTTGTTCACAGGAGTGTGTCTTACTCAGTTATTAAAGGCCATAAATAGTTCAAAATAAGTATCCTTGACTCATTTTGATGAAAGTTGTACCTTGGTATCCCAGCCGAGCTTCCATTATGAAGCAGCTACACTGTCTGTAGTATATACCCTGGGGTTCATTGTCACGCACTGAGAAAGAATTCAGGACACAGACACATGTGGGTAAGTTAAGGAGTGGAAAGTTTAATAGACAGAAGAAAGGAGAGAGGAGGGCAGCTCTTTGTAAAAGAGAGACAGACATCTGAGAAAGCATTCGTGTCTATTTTTAACTGTACGTTGTCATTTTCTGGTGTTTCCTATTGAGATCAGGTCTTCCTTAATTGACCCTCATGATGTGACAGCCTCTAGCCGCTTACCAGTTAGAATATTTTAAAAGGCCACCCTTCCCTCACAATTTCTTTTCTCTGAACCTATCCATCTCTTGTTCAATTTTCTATGGACGTTGAATTGTAATGGTGATTATCCTTCATGAACATCATCTGATGTTGTGTTAGCATTCCCTAAGTTAAGCACACTATGTTGCAACATGCTTTTATAGAACATCATTTCACCCAATTACTCAGGTTTTAACTTTGCTCTAGACCTTCCCCAGTTCTTGTTTTTTCTCCCTCTAAGCATGATGACAAGCACAGTGTTATAATAGCTATCTGACAAATGGCAGAAATAGAACTTTAATTTTTTATTATTCTTTATTTTTTATTATTCTTTAATTCATGCAATCTGGCGATGCAGTGGAAGACTTACTCTTTGGAAAAGAGAAACCTAGAATGAACCCCAAGTCCTTTTATTTACTAGTTATGGGGTCTAGGCTAAGTTATCTATTAATTCCATATTTATTAAAACATTTCTTTTATGAGAATAAAAATTGTCATCTTATACAGTTATTGTGAGTGAATTTTAAAGTACCTGGAGTGTAGTAGATGCTAAGTAAATTGTAGTAGTAATAAAAATAAGAGTAATAAGTATTATTTCTCTTATTATTTCCATTTTTAGCATGGTGAGCAGATACTTTGTCTTGCCTTATGTTTGCACTATTTCCAAAGTTCATTTTTTGTTGATTCTTTATAGGTTAAATGTATTTCTATGAGCTTCGCTATAACACTGGAAATGTCACGCTGAATCAGTGCAGATGTTATTTTATTTTATTTTTTGAGATGGAGTCTTGTTCTGTTGCCCAGGCTGGAGTGTAGTGGCGCGATCTTGGCTCACTGAAAGTTCTGCCTCCTGGGTTCATGCCATTCCCCTGCCTCAGCCTCTCGGGTAGCTGGGATTATAGGCACACGCCACCATGCCTGGCTATTTTTTTTTGTATTTTTAGTAGAGACAGGGTTTCACTGTGTTAGCCAGGTTGGTCTCGATTTCCTGACCTTGTGATCCACCTGCCTCAGCCTCCCAAAGTGCTGGGATTATAGGTGTGAGCCACCACGCCCAGCCCTAGTGCAGACGTTATTTTACAATTTCTCCATTTCAGGGTGGCCCTGGAACTCCATGGCCTCCTGCTAATAAATGCCCTAGGCCCCTTTATACATTGATGACATGTATCTGTTCACTACTTCAAAAATTTTCCATATCCTCAGATTTCTTCTTATTTTCCAATCTGCCAAAACCTACTCTTTTAATGCAAATTACTCTAGTCTTAAGGTGGTTTATGGAATAATATATAATATGTTTGTATTCATTAATGTTCTGAAATGCAGCCTTAATTCAAGCTTCTTATTGCTCAGTATTCCAGAGAAGTTATGATGATCTGAGGAATCCAAGTTCTCTGAACCATAGTCAGTGGGATTAGGCCTTTCCTCACAGACTCTCATCTGATTCCTTTGCTGGAAAGTTCCAAGAAAAACACTGGTATTCTTTCTCTCATTCTTCTGTTACTGCAGCTGAAAGTCAATTTTCTTTGTTGTTAGGTTTCTCTTATTTTTCTCTGCTGTTAAAGCCCTCCTTTAAAAAGATCCATATCCATACTCTGGAGAGAACAACTCTGGAAGCAGAGTTAGAGCAGTCAACTGTTGTGGCCAGATGTCACCCACTTAGGAGTCCCCAAATCCTCTAGTTTTCTTTTGTTTTTTAAAATTATAAATAATAATAGTGTCTTTAGATCTTATTCCATGAATGATGGTAAAACCCAGTGTCACTCTCAATGTCTCCAGACATTTCTTGGAAGGAGCAAGTGAATACGAGGGAAGGGGAGCCACTGGGGTTTCTATCGTGTGGAGTGGTCTCAAGCTCTGATTTTCTGCATCTATTGAATTCTTAGTTTTATCTGCATGTTTGGGCTTCTGTAAGTGATGACTGTTTTTCTCACTGCACTGTCCTGCTGGTTTTCATCCTGATTCTTCACTCCTCTAAGGTAGTACTAGCACAATCTTCCATATGTAGCGTACTTTAAAAATAAGATTAGAAGACCATTCTACAGAACCTACAAAGGCAGCAACAGGGATTTCCTACTGTATCTTCTGACATAAACACTCTAATTACTAATTTCGGACTTACACATAGGTATTAGATATTCCCTTTGTGACTACCTAGGAATTTTATGTTTAAAGAACAAAAAGATTCTTTGTTTCATTGTGGTCAGATGGGATTTTTATGCCTTCACTCCCTTTCCCAATTTGCAAGAAAAGGTGTATATTATTCTGCTTAGGGTACTATGGTAAATTACCATGACTGCTTCATTTAAACAGCACAAATTTATTTCTCATACTTTTGGAGGCTGCGAATTCCAAGATCAAAGTGTCAGCTCATTTGGTTCCTTGTGAGAGCTCTCTTCTTGGCTTGCAGATGACTGCATTATTTCTGTCCTCACATCGTCTTTCCTCTGTGCATACACAGGCATGTGAGCACACACACACAAGGACACACACACAGAAAAAGAGTAGGAGACAGAGGCCTGGTGTCTTTTCATATAAGGACACTAATCCTATCATGAGGGATTCACTCTCATATCCTCATCTAAACCCAACAGCTTCAAAAGCCCGTCTCCAAATATCACACTGTGAGCTAGAGCTTCAACAAATGAATTTAGAGTGGGACACAGTTCACTCAACAGCAGGGGGATAATTTGTATAATTCAGAATAAAGAGAGATACTTTGGTGGTATAAATTAGATCAAGTTTATGCCATAAGAAGTAATAACGACTAGGAAGAGAATTAGTTTTATAGATGTTTTATTATGGAACAAAATTGAGCATCTACTCTGTGACAGATATTTTAAACACTATACATTCTTTAATTATCCAATCTTGACAACCCTGTGCTGAGTACTACTCCTATTCATATTTTGTAGGTGAGGGAACTTAGGCACGGAAATTTTAAGAAACTTTCCCAAAGTATCCCAGCTAGTAATGGTGCTGGGTCAAAATTATGATTCAGTTGCTTTCCCTTTAGATTCCATGTACTCAATTTGATGCTTCAGAGCTTTGCCTTGAGAACTAAAGCTTTCTCCAGTGATGCATAAAACTTTAAGTCTCTGACCAGAAACTCCACATTTGAATCCTAGGGTAGGTCAGAGAAGTAAAAAAAAATCACAGGGACCACAGGGAAAGAAAGGTGTATGTGTGTATGTGTTAGTGGGGGAAGCAGAGTGAGAGATGAGAATTTCCAAATGTCCAAAGAGTACCTTGTGAACTGATGGAGGATATTATGGCTGAAAAGGAGATCTGCACTTTCCTCAGGACTCTTTGTGTCTGTGTGGTTCACTAACAGTAACAGCCTTTTAGAAATATGATGGACCTACATGCCTTTCTAGGCATGATAACCACAAGTGAGAGGTTGCATAAATATAGATTATTATTTTCCAGAGAAGATCTCTGGATCCACGTTTTAAAATAATACATTTTTGTTCCTGCTAATGCTATATCTCAATGAGTACTTGCTTGATATACATTTGCATCCCAGCAACTCCTCTGATCTATGCAGGTGATTTCAACTAAGACTCATTCCAGATTGTGGCCCCAAGACTGTAAGTATAAACAAGATATGACGGTTAACTTTATGTGTCAACTTGACCAGGTCATAGACTGCCCAAATACTTAATTAAAACATTATTTTGGCTGTGTCTGTGAGGGTGTGTATGAATAAGATTAATATTTGAATCAGACCTATGGTGTGGGTGTGGGCTAGTTGATTATGGTGTTTCTAGAGGTAAAATAGACAGAAATCCTTTTAAATTACTCCTTGATCTATATAAGCAGAAAAGTTCTAGGTCATGTGAATGAAAGCCTAACCTGAATCATAAAAATAGAGACTCATAGCCCCTCAATCCATTCCCAGACCTGAGCCAGTTTACAGATCTGCAATAAAATTTACAAACCCAGAAAGAACTCCTTGAATGAAAGGGGAGACCGGGTATCCTTGAGGAAGGACCTGGTGCATTACCAAGAATTTGTACTGTTAATCTTTCTCACAGCCTTCCTCAAAGGGACCTGCAGCCTTTTTCAGGGTACTGAGCATTGTGGAAAAGGAAATAACCAGACCTCTCAGGGACCACTAGACACTGACTCTGAATTGATACTAATTCCAGGAGACTCAAAGCATCACTGTGGCTTACCACTCAAAGTAAGTGCTTGTGGAGGTCTGATGATCCATGGAGTTTTATCTCTGGTTAATCTCACAATGGGTGCAGTGAGCTCCCAAACCCACCCTTTGGTTATTCCCCCAATTCTAGAATGTATAATTAAAATAAATATACTCAGTAGGTGGTAGAATCGCCATATTATTTTCTTACTCTGTGGAGTAAGGACCTTTATGGTGGGGAATACCAAGTGGAAGCCTCTAGTACTGCCTCTGCCTAGGAAAATAGTAAAGCAAAAGCATCACTACATTCCTGATCGTACTGCAGAAATTAATAAATCCATCAGTAACTTAAAAGATGCAGGGTTGGTGACTCCCAACACATTCCTGGAGGGGCTACAGAGATTAATGACAACATCAGTATCTTAAAAGATGCAGCAGTGGTGATTCCCACCACATTCCTATTCAACTTGTATGTTTGGCATGTGCAGAAGAGAGATGGATCTTGGAAGATGACAGTGGATTACCAATTGAAGGTGGCTCCAATTGCAGGTGCCTTACCAAGTGTGGTTTCATTACTTGAGCAAATTAACACATCCTCTAGTACCCAGTATAATGTTATTGATCTGACAAATGCTTTTTCTGGATAGCTGTTAGTAAAGACCACCAGGAACAGTTTGCTTTCAGATGACAAGGCCAGCAATACACATTCACTGTCATACCTCGGCGGTATATCAGCTTTCTAGCTCTATGTCATAATTTAGTTCACAGGGATCTTAATTGCCCTTTCCTTCCACAAGATATCACACTGGTCCATTAGATTGATGACATTATGTTGATTGGACCTAGCGAATAAGACATAGTAACTACTGTACATTTATTCATAAGATATTTACATGCCAGAGTGTGGAAAATAAATCTGATAAAACCTCAGGGTCTTGTACTTCAGTGAAATTTCTAAGGATCAAGTGGTGTGGGGAATATTGAGACTCTCTTCCAGCATGAGGATAAGTTATCGCATCTGGCTTCCACAATCAATAGGAGGCACAGCATCTAATGAGTTTCTTTGGATTTTGGAGGCAACATATTCCTCACTTGGGTGTGTTGCTCTGGCCAATTTGCCAAGTGATTTACAAAGCTGCTACTTTTGAGTAGGACCAGAAGAAAAGCTTCACAACAGGCCTCGGCTTCCATGTAAGCTGACTTCTGCTTGGACCATACCATCAACAGATCCAGTGGTGCTTGAAGTGTCCATGGCAGATAGGGATGCTATGTAGAGCCCCTGATAAGGTAGGCTCCTATAGGTTTATTGCTGAATTTTGGAGCAAAGCCCTTCCATCCTCTTCAGATAACTGAAAGGGGTTACTGTGCTGGATGGGTGATTGTTTCTGACGACTAAGGGGAAATTAGACCACTATTCCACAATGGAGATAAGGGAACAGTATGCTTGGAACATAGGAGATCCCTTCATGCATCTCTTAGTATTACCATGACCTGTGATTAAGGTCAATTAAGAAAACTGCAACAACTCAATCCAGGCAGGACCACTAATTGTCCAGGCTTTTCAGGAATGAAGGTTTGGGTCATTCTACCAGATAAAGAACCATGGCCAGCTAAGGTGCTTGCTGAAGGCAAAGGGACTACAGAATGGGTAGTAGAATAAGGTAGTTATAAATACGAGTTATGTCCACATATCCAGTTATAGAAACTACACACACACACACACACACACACACACACACACACACACACACACACACAATCTGTTCTCTCTCATTCTCTAATCATGTAACATAAGGCATGTTTATATTATAGTATTAAGTATTGTTAACTTTACATCATACAATTTAAATCATAGAAGTTGCTAGACAGTAAGGAGAAGAGTAAACATCATTCACAGACTTTACCCCTTCTTCTGAGAAGAGGTTGGTACATTTCCAGTTGTATACATGACAGTTGTAACATATTATGAAGAATTATCACCTTTTAATCTTTATTTGGAGATTAAGTATGGCTTAAGGAGATGCACATGAGTGTCAGGTTGACAAGGGATGGCCTTTTGATGGTTAAATTATGCATCATCTTGATTGAACAATAGGTGCCAAGACTTTTGGTTAAACTTTATTCTGAGTGTGTCTATGAGAATGTGTCTGGATGAGGTTTTTACACTGGTAAACTGAATAAAGCAGATTGCCCTCCCCAATATGGGTGGGCCTCATTTAATCTCTCATTCTTCTGTTACTGCAGCTGAAAGTCAATTTTCTTTGTTTTTAAGTTTCTCTTATTTTTCTCTGTTGTTAAAGCCCTCCTTTAAAAAGATCCATATCCATACTCTGGAGAGAACAACTCTGGAAGCAGAGTTAGAGCAGTCAACTCTTGTGGCCAGATGTCACCTGCTTAGGAGTATCCAGATCCTCTAGTTTTCTTTTTTGTTTGTTTTTTAAATTATAAATAACAATAGTGTCTTTAAATCTTATTCCATGAATGGTGGTAAAACTCAGTGTCACTCTCAATGTCTCCAGTGAGGGCCTAAATAAAACCAAAGCCTGAGCAAGAGAGAATTTGCTTTCTCTGCCTGTCTTTGAGCTGGGACACTGGTCTTCTCCTATCTTCAGACTAAGACTTGAACTGGAATTTAAACTCTTGGTTCTGAGGCCTTCGGACTTAGACTGGAACTATACCATCAGCTCTCCTGGGTCTCCAGCTTTCAGATATTGGGACTTCTCAGCCTTATAATCATGTGAGCCAATTCCTCATCTATCTATCTATCTTCTATATATCTATCATCTATATATCTATCTGTATCTATCTGTCTATCTGTCTATTCCTCTGGTTCTGTTTTTCTGGAGATCCCTGACTAATACACCACACTAGAAAGAACTGCCTATGCCCCTTACTCTTGCTCCAACTTGTGCCTCGTCCTCTGTTGTGTTGATGGTAATGATGTCTTAGCCAGCTAATCTTTTAAGCTACAGCAGATGGTTTATTCTTCATTTCCTCAATTCTACACCTCTAGTTCCTGTCCCATCCTGACAATCTTACTCTTGAATTATCATTTTAGTCTCTATTCTTCTATACATCCCTAGATCACTTAGTACCTCTTTCTTCACTATTTCAAGAGTTTCCTAATTGACTCCCTGCCTCCATCTTTCTTTCTCCAAGTTCATCCTCCACACTGCAGCCACAGTAATCTCTTTAAAACACCAATTCAGTTAGTTCCTGCTTTAAAAGTCAAACGTGTTTCTAAGAAATTAGGAAAACATTAATTTTTAAAATTGTGTGTATTTTTCCACGTGACTATTTATGGGAGCCCATAATCTTTCTGATTGTGGTTATCTTCAATGAGAAAGGGAACTTTGCACAGAAATTTAAGATTATTAATCAATTTATCCTAAAATAGGTTATCTTGGATTATTCGAGTAAGTCCAGTGTAATAAAAGGACTCCTTAAAACCAGATGCAGGAGAGGGAGTCAGATTTGGGTTTGAGAAGACTTGACACACTGTTACTGGGTTAAAGATGGAAGGGATCACATGAGAAGGAGCAGTTCCCAGCTGACAGCCAGCAAGGAAATGGGAGCTTCAGTCCTGCAGCCACAAGGACTGGATTCTTCCAACAATGGATGAACTTTGAAGAAGAGCCCAACCCCAGAACCACTGCCCTGGCCAGTCCTCTGATTTTAGCCATGTGATATTCTGAACAAATAATTTAACCAAGCTTTCCTGGGCTTCTGAACTGAGAGATAATAAGCTTGTTGTTTTAAGCAGCTACCTTTGTGGTAATTTGTTATGCAGCAATAGGTAACTAACACAAGGAGATACGAGTAAGAGTCCTGCCATTTTGAGCAAGATTTGACTTTTTTTGTGACTTAAAGACTCTATTACTCAGCTTAGACTACCTTCTAGCCAAGCAGCTCCATGCATTCCTTGCCCTAATAAGGGTTTTTCTTTCAGATCACAATCCAGTTGAATATTCAAACTGGAAGTAATCTACACCAAGATTTATGGACCAGGCTCCATTCTTTAGAGACTCAGGATCTTGTGGATCCTAGATTCTCTGCATCTGGCCAGTGCACAAGGGAAAAAAATATTGTAGAAATAATGTTGGTGATTTTAGGAGTCAAACTTTACATTCCATTGGCAATAGTTACCATCTCACCTACCTAGATGCAAGGCAGCTGGGAAGTGTAATTTAGCTGTAGGATATTGATTCTAGTAAATGAAAATGCAATTGTAAGCAGCCAGCTTATTTTTTTTTCCATAATTCTTGGGAACTGAGTGTATAAGGTAGTAGTATCTCAAATCAACTTTTCCCAATTTTACTACAAATAAGCCTGACATATTCTAGGAAAGACATATTATATATGGAATAAGACAGTTTTTAATAAAAAAATTAGGTTTTCTTTAAGCCAATCATAAATTTTCTAGTTTCCCACAGCCTTTTGCATTTTGTCTTTTAAATAGATACTTCAAACATTATATTTCCTTATGGGTCTTAAACACATTTGATTTTGTCAACTTTAGACCCAAACTCATTGAAAGGACAGTATTAGGTGTCTCAGAAAGGGGATGTCAAGGGAAAATGCCTTCGAGAAACAGAGAGAAAAGAGAGTCTTCTGTAGACTAGAAAGGTAACTATGGGTTCTGGGGGCTTTGGGAGCTTCTGACCTGCCCCTTAGCATCTCCCTCAGTGGGATGGAAAGGCCTCAGAAGAAGTGGTTTTTTACACTCTTCCATTCTCACATTGTAAGTCTAACCTGTCGGCATTGTATTCTTGCAATTTTGGAAAAATTCCTGTGTTCCAAATGTAGCATAGAAGCAACAAGCTCACAGGACACATAAGGTGTATTTGAACTGGGCCTATAAGTTTCTCAGTGGTAACTGGTGTGGACTAGTCACTGATGATGGAAATTGCCTCTCCAGTTGCTTGGTACTATTTAAGATTCCAGGATCTTTGTACATTTCTGCAGAAATGTATGTGTGTATGTTGGGTAGATATAGGGATGAATTGGCAAGAGTAACTGTGTAGGCTGGATTCTCAAAGAATTTGATACAAAATTGTGTGTGTATATATATACACACACAGTCTCTCTCTCTCTCTCTCTCTCTCTCTCTATATATATATATATATATATATACTTCCTAAACACCCAAGTTTGTAGACTGAAAGTTAAACTCTTTACATAAGCACTGTAGAAACATGTGCTAATCTAGCTAAAGCAAAAGGTAGAAATTATTAATATTATTCAGAGTAAGTTAAATACCAGGTGGTGGTCATTCAGGCGCTAAAGGCTAACTCAGATAAGGACTCTGTCAAGGTCAAGCAATCATGTGAAGCTCAGGAAGCTAATATTTTACTACAGAGGCACAGGCAGCAAGGAACATATAGCCAGTCATAAGGAGCTCTGTATCTTATTATACTACTACATATAACTTCTCCGTTCACCTCTAAGTAGAGACTCCAAGCTCCCATTTATGCTCTTAAAAATGTTTTATTGAATGTATTCTTGAATCAAGCCTTTGTGCTGAAATTCTGTAGAAGACACAAATATGACAGTCTGGATTATTCACAAGAAGGTGAGAGAACTGTAATAGTGCATTGTCATTACAAAAAATGAATAAAGTTGGGGAGAGATCCCTAGAAATACCTATTATAGAATTTTTGAAACAGGAAGTGCAAAACACAGAAGTTAATGGGGGTGATAAAAATTGAAAGAAAATCGATCGTTAACCTTTCCAAATGTATCAAAGAGATAAAGTGAAAGAGGATTGAAAAAAAAAAACATGATTAGGCTTGGAAGATCGAGGTAACTGATAGCTTTTGATAACACAATTTCCTTTGATGACAGAGGATGAAATTATGTGTCATAAGGGTTGAGAAATTAGAATCAGTAAATGCAGGCATAAAGAAGGGAGCTGAAGCTTCACTCAATACAATACAGTATGTCATATTTTCTATTATGACATCTGCATCTCTGTTCTTCCCTAATTTCTACTTTCCTATCTCTAGATATATCTTAATCCCTCCCACTCCATCATCACATTCTGTATTCATTGCCACATTCTACCTCATTAATAATTGAACAAACTCAGTCCGTATATCCTCAACATAAATATGAGGATATAAGAGGATTGGAAACAGCAAGACAGGGAAATGGGAGAAATTTTTCTTCCTTGCTGACTCTTTTTGTTCACGAACCCTTAGAGAGCCTTCATAGACTTCCCTGTGGTTGATTTTCTGAACTCCTATAATGCCAAAAGGGGGAGACGAAAAATACTAGCATCATACCAAAGTAGGGCCATTAAATATTAAGTTATAAAATGAAATCGTGATTATAAACCGAAGCACTAACTTTGATGACAAGGAGTATACATGTGAATTATTTCTTCACGTACATAAAGTGATGATACAGTGTTAACCTTTGGTTTGTTGTCATTTTATTTTAAGTAAGAACAAATTGTTTGAGTGCTCAGCATGCCCTTCGTTTTTTTTGTAAATTAATTAGGTAGCAACCACAGTTGAGAACACAGATTGGAGGAGACAGTATTGTTTTTTCCCAATTTAATTCCATTAATGGGGACAGTGTGGTATTGGGTAGATTCTGCATGTTAGTCAGAGTCTTCAGATTGCTGTTGATCTCTTGGATCACATGAAGTACAAGTTAAACTCACATCTTCTTTATATGAATTTGAGGAAGCTGAAGTGTTTGGTTGCATATCTTGTTCTGAATCTAGATTGGACAAATAGGCAAAACATGTGTCTTGTACTGAGCTTTGGCCAGAAGAAGAATGAAAATCTGCCTTCACATTTTCTGATTGCAGGTCCCCTGAGGTTTGCTCTATACGTTTCATGTCCCCTGGTTTGATGTCTCTAGTATACATATCTCCTTTTTGGGTAACTCTGGATTGAAGGTCTTGTTGGTCTTTATCTTGACTGTCTTGACATTCTAGGTTATGTCGGGCTGTTGTGTGCTGGGTTTGGACTTCTTGGTATAGAGCTTTCTGCTTTAGGGCTTCTTTCTCTAATAGATCCTGTGTTTGCCAGTGCTTCATTTCAAATTGCCATTCTCGTGCTTTGTAATCTTTGTTTCTCCAGCCTTGAGTTATCCAGTCAGGGGATTCTTGGCCAAAAGATTGACAGTCCTGGGTTGTCCAACCTGGAGATTGCTTTTGTGGAGATTGCCAGAATTGATATTGCTGTATGTGGGATTCTGAATCTTGGCATAACAATTTTGGCACTTTCTCCACCTGAGCTTGCTGTCCTTCAGCTTGAACGTTTTCGGATTGTCCTTTCAGGGATTTCTTCTCTTGGGCTGGCTGGTCTTCAGTTTGGTGATCCTGGGTTTGCTTCTTTGAGTGTTGCTTCTTATCAGTCTGCTGGTCTTTAACTTGTCCATCTTTAGATTGTCCTTCTGGGTATCGTTCCCCTTTGACTTGCTGATCTTCAGCTTGCTGATCTGGGAGTTGCTCTTTAGTTTGTTTAAGTTGAGCTTGCTTATCTATGGAGTGCCTCTTTGGGGATAGCCAGTCTTTGATTTGCTGGTCTAAGGATTTCCGCTTTGAAGATTGCCAGCCTTTGCTTTGCTGATCTAAGGAATGCCTCTTTGAGGATATCTGGCCTTTGGTTTGCATGGCTAAGGAATGTCTCCTTAAGTATTGTAAGGCTTTGGTTTGCTGGTTTAAGGAATGCTGTCTTGAGGATTTTCTTCTATGGAGTTCCTCCTCAGATTTCCATTCTTTGGTCTCTTCCATAACTTCTGATCTAATATCTTGATATGACATTTGTAAAATTTGCTGGTTTTGAGGTTCAGTGTTTTCTGGTTGAAGAGCTGGGGGCTGCTGAAGTTGGTGTTGTATTTTAGGGAACTGCACAATATGGGATGTTGAGGCTTCAGGTAATATGGCATGGGCTGATAGAGCTTGGGATAGAACATCTTGGGAAGGTATGTCTTGGGGTCGCATGGTGTGGGATGGTGTTTCTTGAGATAGCATATCTAGGGATTGCATGTCTTGGGATGTCATGTCATGAAACAGCATATCTTGAGATGGTGTGTCTTGGGATAGTATGCCTTGAGGGGGCAGGTCATTAGCTGTCAGATTATAAGACTGTTTGACATGGGATGATGTAGACTTAGATGGCATGGATTGTTCTGACAGGCCTTCTACTGGTAGAGCTTGGGATGGCAAGTCTTCAGGTGATACATCTTCGAGTTTTAGTGCAGAATGGGATGGAAAAACTTGGAGTGACACAGCTTGGTCCTGCAGAAGCTCGGTTTGCATTTGGGAAGGTTGTGCAATAGCAGATTGTAGATCTTCATCTTTCATTTGTTTAAATGTAGAGTCTAGCTGAATGGGCATATTTTCTGAGGGCTTTTTCTCTGGTGTGGGAGGCAAAGGTTCAATTTCTTCCTCTGAAAATTTGGGAGATGGAAGGATACTTTGCTTTTGTTCATCTGGCACAAATTCTCTACCTTTATTACCTGGTTGGGAGACTAAAGGACTTCTAGAGAGTCTTAACTTGAAGAAAGCATAGCCTCCAAAGAAAACAGAGTGTGCATTTGTAGTTGAATCATCACTGGAAAACTCTTCTTGAAGCACAAATTGTAATTGAGCATTTTCTTCTGGGGCAGGTTGTTCACTATTTTGAGTAATATCCGAAGGCAAGAAAAACAGAACCTATAAAAGCAAGGATGAGGGTAATTAATATGACAGCATCATGTCTGATATTTTTTTGTTTTCCAAGTTACTTTTCATCTCTGACTTAAGACAATAGATAGGAAATAACATCTAAATGAGAAGGCAGAAAACGAATGCCAGTCCTGCCTTTACCATCAACTTATTGGTATTGTTTTAGAAAAGTTATCACCTTTTAGTTTTTCAAATATTGAATAGAGGAATTTGATTAAGATTGCCTCAAAAATTCCTCCCATACTTAATATTATAAAGCTTCTGAGACATTTTATATCATCTAGTCAATATTCATATATTCATGCTTAATCTATAATGGTTTATTGATCACCTAGATGAACTAAATGCTGGGAATCGAAGACAATTAGATGTGGGATTTTCCCTTAAGGTGCTCACAACTATCTGTACATCAACATATAAATAGATAATAGTAATACAATTCAGCAAATGCAATTACATAAATAGGTACCTAGTGCTTTATGGGAACATAGAAGATGACCTAATTCTGAGACAACCTGGAAATGCTTTACAGAAGAGGCAATATTTAATCTATATCTTAACAGCTGAGTAGGAATTACTCAGGCATAGACAGTAAGATGAAATAAGACAGGAGTCAGAATCCAGGTAGAAGCAGCAGTGGAATAGCGGGTACAAAAACACAAGATAGTGATATAGCATGGTGTGATGGCAGATGGTAAGCAGTTAGATATTACTGATATTATTAGATGGTATGCTAGGCTAGGAAATTTGGACTTTCCTTTACAAATCAGAGGAAGCTTTGGAGTTTTTTAAACAGTTAAATGACTGCATTTGATACAACCTGCAATGCTTCCCATTAGTTCTCATGTTATTATTATAATTTTTAGGAGGTTGTTACTGCAGCACAACCTGCTGCTTTTTATTCTGACTCCATGAATTACACCTTTCTGAGATAATTCATAGAATCAGAATAGACTACTTGTTCTATTTGATGAAGTGGATCAGAACTCAGTGATTAAATGAATTAATTATGCTTACCTCGTTGGCTAATAACAGGCCTAGATTGAGAATCTACACATTCTCTTACATAATACATTGCATTTCTCACCCTCCTAATTAGTTTTTCACATCTATATTTTATCCCTATTGAAGGACTATTTATGTGAGTATAAATGGTACTTTGGAAGAGATTTCTATATTTCTAAAAATCCTCAAATTTTTGTTTCATGTGAATTTTAATTTATTCTTCCACTTAAAAAGAGGTTTGGAAGAAAGAATTATAGTTTCTCTGTTTATTCAAGCTCTTAAGTGCTATGGCTTTAAATTTCCTCATCATTACTGAGAACTCAGTGATTACCAGATGCTAGACAAAGTTCCAGAGTCATCACAAAAAAATTGGTATGACATCCCTGTGAAGTTAGTATCCTTCTTTTAGAATGGAGGGAACTGAGGTTCAGATGTTAAATAACCAGACCAGTATTGTAGAGCTGTTTACCTGGGAAGGATTTAAACATTGTAGTTGAATCCAAGGTCCTGTGCTTTCCTCTCTGATCTATGCTTCTTGTATTAATAACTTCACCTACTTCCTACTTCAGGGTGGCTATGACTAAAGACCATATGAAATAATAATTTCAAGCACAGAAACTGGCACAGAGAAATTTCTCTGTAAACATAGAGTTCACTTTCCCTTTCCTTTTCTTGAGATCAAGGTACATATTTTATTATTTTTGAATCCCCTGTTGTACTTTGCACATTACTATGCCATTAATGGATTAAAGATCTGTATTCACTGAATTCAATTGAAGGGTTATTTAATGTGAGTAACTTATTTTAATATTGTTTCTAAAAGGCTTAAAACAGGGTTTGTACTCTCCTCTAGTTGTATAAAATACAGATAATACAATAAAGATGAAAGCATGAGATGAAAAATGACAAAAGCCAATACCCACTCATGATTTAAAAAAATCTGCGTAACAGGGTAAATTTACTCTGTAGAAAACCTATGAAAAACATCATATTTAAGGGTAAAATATTGAACATTTTCACCCTAAGATCAAGAACAAGGAAAGACTATTTTCATCACTTATTTTAAACATTGTATTGGAGAGTAATAGGGCAAGAAAAATGAGGCATAAAGTTTGGGAGTAAAAATGTCTTTATTAATACTTAAAATGGTTATCTACTAAGAAAATTCTAGAAACTCTATTAAAAAAAAGCTGTGGGAACTAATAAGTTAGTTTAGAAAGGTCATAGTAGACCAGTATATAAAAACAAATTGCATTTCTATATGTAGGAATGAACATTTAAAAAATAAAATTAAAAACACCATGTACAATATTAAGAAAAAATGAAATAATTATAGATACATTTAACAAAATGTGCATAAGACTTATACATTGCAAATAATAAAATAATGCTGAGAGAAATGAAATGAGATGTAAGACAATATAGACATGTTTCATGGACATGGATCAGAAGACTACATATTACTAAGAGGTAAGTTGTTTATAAATTATCTATAGGTTCAGTACGATTCCAACCAAAATCCCAGCAAGATTTTTGTAGGAATCAATAAGCTAATTCTAAAACTTGTATGGAAATTCATGTGACCTAGAACAGCCAAAACAATTTTGAAAAAGAACAAAGTTAGAAGATTTACACTACCTGATTTTAAGAATTACTCTAGCATAATTTTAGTGGGGCAGAAGAGAAATCTCCATAGAGAATTGAAAAACAATAGAGAAAATCAGTGAACCCAAATGTCGATTCTTTTAAAAGATCAACAAAATTGATAAACCTTTACCTATACTGAAAAGCAAAAAGACAATAAAACAACTAAAACAAGACATAAAAGTGAGGACATTACTACTGACCTTATAGAGAGAAAAAGTATTATAAAAGAATACTGTAAAAAATTATATGCCAAAAAATCAGATACTGTATAAGAAATGGGCAAATTCCTTGCAACACACAAACTACCTAAAATGATTCAAGAAGAAATAGAAAATCCTGACAGATCCATAACAAGTGAAAAGATTTGTAATCTAAAACTTCCCAAAAAAGGAAACTTCTGGATCAGATGGCTTCACCAGTGAATTCTACCAAAATTTAAAGAAAAAAAAAATTATTCTCAAACTCTTCTGAAAACTTGAAGAGACGGGAAAATTGCCTAACTCATTCTCTGAGGCCACCATTACCTTGATACCAAAAAACAGATAATTATTTTACAGGAAAAGAAAATTACAGATTAATATCCTTTATAAGTGTAGATACAAAAATTGCCAACAAAATATTAGAAAAGGATTATTCATATGATGAAGTGAAATTTATAAGCAAAATACAAGGATAGTACAATAAGAAAATCAATAAATGCAGTACGTCACATTAATATAATGTTGGAAAACCCCCACACAATCATCTCACTTGGAGTAGAAAGGCATTTGATGAAATGCCTTTCATGAGAAAACCTCTCATAAAACTAGGAAGAGATGGAAAATTCCTCAATATGTAAAGTTTATTTATAAAACACCCACAGCTAATATCATACTCAGTGGTGAAAGATTAAAAGCTTTCCCCCTAAGATCAGGAACTATATAAGAATGCTTTCTTTCACTGCTGCTATTCAATATTGTACTAAAAGTTCTAGCTAGAGCTATTAGAAAATAAAAAGAAATAAAATTCATCCAAATTAGAAAAGAAGAGATTAAGGCCATCTCTATTTCCAGATGACATGATCTTCCTATATAGAAAATCCTCCCAAATCCACAAGAAAGCTACTAGACCTAATACAGGAATTCAACAAGTTTCAAGATATAAGAGCAACCCACAAAAAATCATTGTTGTTTCTGTATAACAGCAATAAACAATATAAAAATAACATTTAAAAAGCAATTTCATTTATAATTCCACCTAAAATAATTATATACTTTAGAATAAATCTAACCAAGGGGATGAAAGACCTCTATGCTAAAAAATACAAGACATTGCTGAAAGTAATTAGAGACCTAAATAAACGAAAAGACATCTTTTGTTCATTTATACGAAGATTTAAAATTGTTAAGATGTCAGTGCTGCTCAAAGCAATATGCAGATTCAATACAATTTCTATCAAAATTCCAACAGTCTTTTTCTCAGAAATAGAAGAATGGATCCTCAAGTTCATATGGAATTTTAAGGGGCCCTGAATAGCCAGAACAATAATGAAAAAGAATAATAAAGTTTGAGTGATTATACTTTCCAACTTTGAAACGTACTGTAAAGCTACACTAATTAAAAAATATGGGGCCGGGCGCAGTGGCTCATGCCTGTAATCCTAGCACTTTGGGAGGCCGAGGCAGGTGGATCACCTGAGGTCAGGAGCTCGAGACCAGCCTGGCCAATATGGTGAAACCTCGTCTCTAATAAAAATACAAAAATTAGCCTGGCATGGTGGCACGCGCCTATAGTCCCAGCTACTTGGGAGGCCGAGGCAGCAGAATTGCTTGAACCCAGGAGGCAGAGTTTGCAGCGAGCTGAGATATCGCCACTGCACTCCAGCCTGGGTGACAAAGCAAGACTCCATCAAAAACAAACAAACAAACAAACAAACAAACAAAAAACAAAACAATGTGGTACCCAGCATAAGGGAAGATATATAGACCAATGGAATTATTCAGAAATAAATGCTCACATATATCACATATATAGTAAATCAATTTTCAACATAGACACCAAGAATATTCAATGGGGAAAGGAATTTTTTCAACGTATGATGCTGGAATAACTGGGCATCCACATGTGAAAGAATAAAGTTGGACCCTTACCTTGTGCCATATACAAACATTAACTCAAAATCAATCAGACACTAACCCTAAGAGCTGAAACTATACATTTCATGGAAAAAAGTTGGAAGAAATCTTCATGACAATTTGGCAATAATTTCATGGATGTGACAAGAAAGGCACAGAAGACAACAACAAAATAATTGATTAATTAGACTTCATAAAAATAAAGAACTTTTGTGCATCAAAATGTCATCAAGAAAGTGCAAAGACAACCTACAGAATAGGAGAAAATATCTGCAAATCGTATATCTACTAAGGAACTAAGATCCAGAATATATAAAGAACTCTACAATTCAACAACAAAAAACAAACAGCCCAATTAAGAAACAGGCAAGACTATAACAGATATTTCTCCAAAGAAGTTGTATACATGGATGCTCAACATCAAATCATTAGGTAAAAGCAAATCAAAAGCATGAGATACCACTTCACACCCATTAAGATGGCCATTATATAAGGCTGGGTGTGGTGACTCATGCCTTTAATCCCAGCAGTTTGGAAGGCCAAGGTGGAAGGATGGCTTAAAGGCGGGAGTTCAAGACCAGCCCTGACAGCATAGCAAGACCTTGTCTCTACAAAAATAAAAATAAAAATTTATCTGGGTGTGGTGGCACATGGCTTTCGTCCCAGGTACTCAGGAGACTGAGACAGGAGAATCACTTGAGCCCAGGAGTTTGAGGCTGCAGTGAGCTATGATCTTGTGCCAATGTAGCCTAAGTGACATAGTCTTTGTATAAAAATGAAAGAAGAAAGAAAGAAAGAAAGAAAGAAAGAAAGAAAGAAAGAAAGAAAGAAGAAAGAAAGAAAGAAAGAAAGAAAGAAAGAAAGAAAGAAAGAAAGAAGAAAGAAAAAAGATGGCCATGATAAAAACAAATATGATTCAGAAATCCCATTACAGGATATATATTCAAAGGAAATGAAGACAGTTGGAGAAACATCTGTACTCCCATATTTATTGCAGTGCTATTCACAAGAGCCAAGATAAGGAATCAACCTAAATGCCTATCTACACATAAATGAATAAAGGAAATGTAATATATAATAAAATATACATTATATATTACATATATATATAATGTACACACACACACAAACAATAGAATACTATTCAGCTATAAAACAGAATGTAATTCTGTCATTTGTGGCAACATGAATTAACCTGGAGGACATGATATTAAGTGAAATAAGCCAGGCTGAGAAAGACAAACACTGTGTGATCTCACTCATATTTGGCATCTAAAAAAGTTGACTTCATAGAAGTGAAGACCAGAATAGTGGTTACCAGAGGCTAGGGAAGGCAGGGAGGATGAGAGGACCGGGAAAGATTGGTCAATGGGTATAAAATTCTAGACAGGAAGAATAAGTTCTTACTTACTATAGATAGTAAGAATAAGTTCTATACATAGTAGCGTGACTATAGCAAATTACAACGTAGTGTATATTTCCAGGTGACTAGAAGAGAAAATTTTGAATGTCATCACTATAAAGAAATGATGTTTAAAGTGATGAATGTGGTAATTACCATGATTTGATCATTAGAAAATGTAACATGCATTGAAGCATCACACTGTACCCCATAAATATGTACAATTATCATGTGTCAATCATAAATTGAAAATTAAAAATAAATGGAAAATAATTACTCCTTTTCCCCTGTTGGTTGGTATTGATGGAGATGTGGAGAAATTGGAATCCTTGTACACTGCTGGTGGAAATGTAAGATGACGCAACCAATGTGAAAAACAATTTGGCATTTTCTAAAAACATTAAACACAGAACTTCCGTATGACCCAGCAATTTCGCTCTTAGGTGTATATCCCAAAGAATTGAAAACAGGGACTTGAGCAGATATTTTTACACCAATGTTCGTAACAGCATTATTCACAATATGCAAAAGGCAGAAATATCTGTGTCCATCAACAAATTAATGGCTAAGCAAAATATGATATATACACAAAATGGAATTTTATTTAGTCATAGAAGGAATGAAATTTTGATATATGCTACAACATGGATTAATCTTGAAAATATTATGCTTACTCAAATAAGCCAGTTAGAGAAGGACAAATATTGTAAGATTCCACTTATATGAGGTCTCTAGAAAAGGCAAATTCATAATATAGAAAGTAGGATAGAGGGTACCAGGGGCACTCGGGAGGGGAATCAGGGAGTGATTGTTTTGTGGTACAGAGTTTGTGTTGGGGATGATGAAAAATTTTGGGGCATAGATAGTGGTTAGAGTTACACAACATTATTAATGTATTCAATGATTTGAACAAATGGCTAAAATGATAAATATTATGTTATATATATTTCACCACAATGCAAAAGAATTACTCTAAAAATGCATAAATTAAGAGAGTGTAGAATACGTGGAAGGATAGACATAGTGGCCAGAGGGACAAAATACACTATCCAAAAGAGACCTACAGATAAATAATAAGTAAATTGATTTTCAACAAAAATACCAAGGTGATGGAAGAAAGCATTGCATTTTCAACAAATGGCATAACAACTGGATATCTCCATGAGGGGGGATGTGCATTAACTTCTAACCTTACCCTACAACTGTACATGAAAGTTAAGTTAAAATAGACCATACATCTAAACACAAAAGCTAAAATTATAAAACTTCTGTAGGAAAAGATAGAAGAAAACCTTCATGATTTGGGGATAGGGAAAACTTTGTTAAACAGAACACAAAAACCATAACCGTAAAAGCAAAAATGATAAATGGAACTTCATCAAATTTGTTTTTTTCAAAGAAGCCATTAAGAAAATGAAAAGGCAAGTCACAGTGTGAAAAAATATTTGTAAAGGATTTGTATTAAGAATTAATTAGGCTGCTATAAGGCCAATAAGAAGAAGATAATCCAATAAAATTCAGCTAAATATTTGAACAGACATCTCAAAAAAAGATACACAAATGGATAATAAACATATAGCAAGAGTGTCATCATCATTAGTCATTAGGGAAATGTAAATTAAAACTACAATGAGGTGCCACTACATACCCACTAAAATAGCTAAATTATTAATAAAACTGACAATTTCAAGTGTTAATGATGTTATGAAGCAACTGTCCCTCTCACACATTGTTGATGAGAATGAAAAGCAAGACAACCACTTTGACAAACTGTTTGGTATTTTCTTATAAAGTTAAACATCTGGTTACCATACGATCTCGCAATCAAATCCTAGATGCAACACTCCAGGAGAAATGAAAATATGTCCACATAAACATGTGAACTCAAATATTCTTAGTAACTTATTGATAATAGTTCAGAACTTTAAACAATCTAAATACCCATCAAAAGGTAAATGGACTGGGCGCAGTGGCACACACCTGTAATCCCAGAACTTTGGAAGGTCATGGTGGGTGTATCACTTGAGCCAAGGAGTTTGAGACCAGCCTGAGCAACGTGGCAAAACCCTATTTCTAAAAAAAAAAATACAAAAAAAATTTAGCTGGGGGTGGTGGCGCATGCTTGCAGTCCCAGCTATTTGGGAGGCTGAGGTGGAAGGGTTGCTTGAGTCCAGGAGATTGAGGCTGCAGTGAGCCGAGACAGTGCCACTGCATTCCAGCCTGGGTGATGGAGTGAGGTCTCGACTTAAAAAAAAAAAAAGATAAATTGATAAACAAATTGTGGTGTACCCATATATAAAGGGAATGAATTCTTGATAGAGGCAACAGCATGGATGACTCTCAAAAACATATTTCTGTGTGGAAGAAGCCATATAAGCCATATACAGAGAGTACTTACTTATGATTCTGTGAATATGAAATTTGGGAAAGTCAAAACCAATCTAGATGATGAGAACATTGACTACAAAGGGGTTCCAGTGAAACTTTTGGGATGCTAGGAATGCACTATACCTTGATTGTAATGGTAGCTAAACATAGGTACATTTTGTTGTTTATAAATGATACTTCTATAAAGTTGATGTAAAAAAAAGAGAGCGCTAAGAGAGAGAAATGAAAACTCCATGAATCAAAAGGCCTGTACTGGTATTTGGGACTTAGGGAGCAGGCTCTGGAGACATATCACAGGGGTCAGAATCCTGATGTTGTGTGATACTGGAGAGGTTAGTTTAGCCTCTTTGTGCCTTACTTCTTTCATATGTAAAATAAAGATGTTATAATAGTTTTGTTAAGATTAAGTTGGTGCTCAGTGATTATAACAGTGACTGACATAGTCAGAATTCAGTAAATATAATCTATAACAATTATTATAAATACTATGTAGTATCAGTATTAATAGTTTTTTTTCCTATTTCTTTTGTGGTGGTGGAATTGTGTCACACATCTTATGATCCAAGAATACACACCCCATGTCACAGTAATTTGGGTTCCCATTAAGTCTGATATTACATATTTTTGGCAGGGACATAAGGAGCTATGTCTTAACAGAAATGACTGAGTATAAAGCAGATAGTACAAGAAAGGAAAGCATAGTCGTTTCAGATGGTGGAGTAAGCTTCAATCTTAAGCTTGCCCTCTCTGACCTTCTTAAATTTAGATGTTTTATTTCAGCATCTGAGCATGCTGCTCTTCCTACTAATAAATCAGACATCACTGTGTGCAGTATCCTAACAGGAACAGGAACCTGTTCTCTTAATAATATTAAGAGACATCAGAACACACCTCATCTGACTGTGTCCAGCACTTGCTTCTAAAGGATGCAATAGTCACAGAGATGCTGAGCTCTGCTATGCTGATGATCAGTAAGATTGACAAAATTCCCTGCAAATAATGAGGAGAAATAAATGGCATTTGAAATGAGAGCTGTTATTTTAAATATATAAGCTGAGAACCCCTTACACTCTATCACCAAGTATGGAAACCCATATTTTGGATGGTTCTGTAGCCATCAGACACTGCACAATTTTCATCTTGTGTCTTTCTGACAAGGCAGGGATAACAAACTCCAATGTCCATGGGAGCTGGGCAGTCATTGTGAACTAAACAGGGGAAGAGTAGAGAGTAATAGTATTCATAGGAGGCATCCATTACTCAATTCCAGCCAATTGTTGTCATGTGGGAACATGGATACCATAATGCCTATTTTGTTTGTTTTTCCCTAAAGAGCTAGATAGAACATAAATGCAGGCTGGATGTAGTCCACAGATTGCCATTGTGCCCATTTTGCTTTAAGGTAATGTTTATATTAAGAAGTAACATGGTACCTTATGGTGTCTCAAAAGTTTAAACTATGAAGACAGAAAGACCTGAGTTAAAGTGGGTCCAAGGTCGGCCAGGCGCGGTGGCTTACGCCTGTAATCCCAGCACTTTGGGAGGCCAAGGCGGGCGGATTAACTGAGGTTGGGAGTTCGCAACCAGCCTGACCAACATGGAGAAACCCCGTCTCTACTAAAAATACAAAATTAGCTGGGTCTGGTGGTGCATGCCTGTAATCCCAGCTACTCGAGAGGCTGAGGCAGGAGAATTGCTTGAACCTAGGAGGCGGAGGTTGTGGTGAGCCGAGGTCATACCATTGCACTCCAGCCTGGGCAACAAGAGCAAAACTCCATCTCCCAAAAAAAAAAAAAATGTGGGTCCAAGGTCCCACTTCACCTTGAACAAATAACTGTGTGTTTCTGAATCTTGGTTTCCCTGCAATACACCCAAAATCTTAAATATTCAATATTTGTTGGTAAAACTGAAACGTATGAAGACCCTATTGTATGCAATTTACTGACTTTCTCCATTGAACAAGATATACCTGGTCTTGGATTTTGTAGAACTTACATCATGGTAAGGGAGGCAGACAATAACAAGTAATTAGATAATTATTTACCTAACTAAATTGTGATAAATGCTGTGAAGAAGGATTGGGAGCTATGTGCTGCTATAATGGGGAATCTATGCGGATATGAGCATAGAGGTGAGGTCAGGAAGAACTTCCTTAAAGAAGTAGTATTTCAGTTGAGATTTAAGTATGAGGATGAGTTAATTGTATAACTGGCCTGGTGACCGTTCAAAGCCAGAAGAAGCTGATCCTATGATCATGTTGGGGCTGTGGATACTTGACACATTAAGGGATTATAGGAAGTGGCTGGAGTGTGGAGGAGTGAGAAGGTTGGAGTCCTGGAATAATGTTGGAAAGGTAGGTAGGATAGGGGTTACAGGGTTTGGTAAGGCTGTTAAGATTTAGGTCTTAATCATCATACGTTTTACAGGAAGCCATTAAGTAATGGCTCAGATTTACATTTTTAAATGATTACTCTGGCCACAGTATAGACAATAGATCGGTCTTTAGGACAGGCGTCAGCCCAAGATAGCTTATGATGTTTGGGTTACAGCAAGAAATTGTTAAGTTATGTGAGTGAGAACTAGGAAGAGATTGTTCATGGTTCTGTATGCAGGTAACTAATCTTGCAATACCCATCCATGGAGAGCAGGAAATAGAAGAATTTCATGTATCTGGAGATTTAACCCTTTCGTTATATACAAATTCTTCCTTGTATATACCAACATAACAAACAGTAGTTGGCTCCTGTCCATTCAGCAATGGCCAAGAATTATAATGTTGTATCGTGTTCTTGGCCCAGTTAGGACAGGGTTTTATTGCTTATGTTGTTTTCTGGCTTTCTTTAGTAATCTATCATGAGTCTAATTTTAGAATTTATCTCAGAACACATGAGAGAAGTCCCTAGGACCACTTCACTGAGTGATTGTGAGGATTAAATAAACTCTTGTATTCAGGAACTAACTTCTCATTTCTTATTTACTGAGGAAGACCATTTTCTGTGATTCCACTTTATTTCCCTTCTAACAGATTCAAATATTCTTCAAATTATAGAACCCATGCTTCAAGATATAGCTGGTAGGAATAAAATAAAACCCCAGGACTTGCCTAGGGAACTAGAGAGAAAGGCCTATCAGAGTCACTGACATGCTTAAAAATAATGTCATTGATTACTTGTTAGATAAATACTTTAAATTGCACAGACAATTACATTTCCTGGTAAAAGGTCTCTCATCTGCTTTAATGAATAAAATAGCCACAATTATGTGAAATAATGTATGTCTTAAGCTTATAAAAATCCTTACTTTATTAAATGACATCTAAATACCTTCCCCCACTGTATTTTGATCTTAGTGTTATTGAGCAAACTTTTAGATCATTTTGTTCATTAATGCTGAAACAGTAACATTTAATTCCATCTATGGCCATAATAATTGTATTAGCTAAACCTATTGACTATTTAACTGTGCAAGGTACTGTTTTAATTTAAGCAATCCTCACAACAACCCATGAGGTAAGCATTCTTACTATGTTCATTTTCCACTTAAGGAAGACCGAAGCTTAGAGAGAATACAATGTTAGGCCAAGGTGACAAGCTTATGTGAACAGGATTCAAGTCCAGAAAATATTTCTCCTTAATCATTGTAACAGTAACCCCACAGTACCCTTCTCAACCGTCAGTTTAAATGCTGACACAACTTCATTTAATAAAATAAAAATCAATGAATCATTACATCACAGACACAGTTCAGATAAGATTTTAGAGATTCATCATGCAAAATAAGACCACTTACAATGAAAAGAGTTCTACCGAAAACACATATTTCTTCAAGGGAAGACGTCTGGCAGTACTTGTCTTGATGTCTGTAGCTGAGAATGGTGAAAGTAATCCCAGTTATCGCAACCAAGGAACTGATAACATTCATGCGCATGACACCTTGACCCTGAAAGATAGTTTAAAAATGATAAAATAAAATCAAAACCAAAGCAAAAATACCTTGTAAGAAATTTTCAGTGCTTTTATCTTTCCAGATACTTCTCAGGGAAGAGTTGTTCCATCAGGTCAGTATTATTGGAAGGCTTAATAAACTAAATTCTGACTCATTAAATTCAGAAGACAAACCAAGTTTTAGAATGGGCTAAGGATGGTCTATGGCTAATGCTAAAGAAAATGTTCATTTTATCCCATTTTATCTCATTTTATCCCCACCATCTTTCATAATCTAGAAGCAGTACAATGTATTAGCAAATATCTTTGCTTGGAAATGAAATCTCACTTCAAGTCCGAGTTTCACTAGGACCTTATGGAAGCAACCTAATCTCTTGGAATCTCAATTTCTGCCTTTAAAAATGTGAATGTGTCACCGAACTTTTAGGGTAGTATCCATTTACTCATTTATTTCATAAATATTTAATGTGCACCAAATACATGTGAGTACCGCATTAGGCCCTGGAGACACAAAAATGAACAAAAGAGGTGACATCCTGCAATCATGCGGTTTACAGTCATTCCCTGGGAGAATTCAAGCGATAATCAACAGAATCGTTAACATTTAAATATGTTAACCTATTTGGACTGGAGTTTAAAGGTGTTCTTTCTTGAACTCAGTGTTCCAATAAAAATATTTCACATTGCCCCACCCAGTTCCCTTTATTCATTCCTTTTTTTGGGGGGGAGGGGGGTGTGGGTGGGTGGGGTATGTACATCCGAGTTCCTTTACAGGAAGGGGGTCATCCGATTTGTTTCTTCCTACCCACTCCTAGGACTGATATCACTCTTTTAAAGGACAAATAAAGAAAAGCTTCACATTTCCATTCATCAGGTATTTGCTGTACCTTTATTGATTGTGTTACGACTACTGTGGTGGAAAATACAATGATGCATTTACACAGCCAGTCCTTTCCAGAACAGTTTGTGGCTTGGTGTGGCAAACCTCGGAAGTGTACTTGTGACTTAATGTTTACCTCAATCCCAGGTTTTTATTGCAAATAGGCACTTTGGCAGAAAATGCACAGGAACATATAGATAGGCCATCTCTCTCTTGTTCTTTAGTCCCCTTGTTTTCTCAAGGCTCTGTTTTGGCTCCCATAGGACATTTTATAGACTAAGGTCTCTAGATAATCAATCCCTCATGTGTATTGGGCTTTACAAAGAACATGCCCAGCCTAGTCTCTTCTGATTCTCGTTATACTTTTGTGCTGTAGGAAGGACACTTGTTGTTATCCCCATTTTACAGATAAATGGAATTAAGGAAGTAAGTGAGTGTGAGCAATCACTTTCACAGTTTGTGGAAGGGCTGTGATGAAAAGCCAGGTCTTCTGATGCCTGGTTCAGCATCCTGCCCCCATCATTCCTGCGCACCTCCATCTGCATAGCTCTCAGTGAGTCAGGAGTAGGTTTTCCTTACCCATAGTTTATTTCTCAGCTCTGGAAGGAAGTCAATACAGGGAGAACAGCATTTGGGGCTTCATCTGCATTGTCTGCATGTATTTCCATAAGCAGGGATGGAAACATTTATCCGCCCTCCCCTCAGAATGTCTCTATGGCTTGTAACTATCCCTAGAGGAAATTGGCAGAGGACCATAAGAACAGAGTTCAACTGACTTTCAGGGAGGCCCACATCCCCAGGACCTTAAACAAGATCAGAGTGGTTAGAAAGGAGTATGAACATTTAAGCATCGTCTTGCCTTTTGTAAGTTATGTCTCATTAAACCCTCAAAATAACCCTTAGAAGTAGGTACTTTTCCCTTCAGGTTAACACAGAAGTGAGTGGTAGCCTTGGTTCAATCCTAGAACAATCCAGCATCGATGCCCAAACTCTTTCTTCCAGACCTTGGGCAGGATCTAAAGAAAAGTCTCAGTTGGTATTGGAGATAGGGCTAGGATTGGGAGGAAGAATTAGTGAGAGCTTAGGACTGGGTTTGGTTAGAGCAAGGTTTCTCAACCTTGGTACTATAAACATTTTTTGCTGGATAATTTTTGTGTTGGGGGGAGGCTGCCTTGTGCATTTTAGATGCTTAGAAATGTCCCTGGCCTCTACTCACTTGTTGCCAATAACACCAGTTGTAATGACCAAAAATGTCTTCAGATGTTGTCCAATATTTCTGAGTCCTGGGGGTGCAGGGCAGGGAATTACCCCTAATTACAAACAATGAATTACAGAGATACAGAATGGTTGCCAATAAACAACTCTTTTAGTTTACTTGACCAGGGAAATGGGAACCAGTGTAAGAATGTCTGTCGGGCAAACAGTGGCACTGGCAAATAGGAATGATCTGAACTGCAACTTTGATGCATACAGATTTTCCTGAAAGGTAACTTTGTTACTAAAGGCTTTATACATAAAGATGATATAAAACCAATAGAAGATTTTAAATTTTAGGTAGTTTAGGTGACTTACCAGAATTTTTGATTTCTTATCTGTTACTGTGAGGTATCCTGTAAGAATAAACTGTTAAGAAGACAAGAGACAAAAGTTAACAGGTGATGTGTTTGACCACCTTGCAGTATAATTTCCCTTGGATTCGCAAAATATCTGTTTGTGAATCTCCAAGACCTCCCGTTTTTCCACCTGAGCATCAGGGAGTAGGGAAGGTAGGCGTAGGTAGGGTAAGAAGAAACTTTGTGCTGGGTTTGCTCAGCACTGAACAAGCACTCTCTGCCAGGGCCAACTGGAACAATCAGGCTCCTCTAAGATCCAGAGGACCAGATGTTTGGTCCAGCTGGGGCTCCAAAAAGAGATTCCTGAGCTCGGGGCCTTGAAGAGAAGAGGAGGAACTGCGCCTGTTCTGAGCAGGTGAAGGGAGACTTTCTCAAGGAAGACCCCTCTAAAGGTGGATATGGGGACTGACATCTAGTGTAGTTATCAGAGCCCCTCATTTCCCATGAGCGTAGAGCCTAGTGCCAACTCAGGAAAATGAGAACTCTGTCACTTCATGTGGAGTCCCTTACTTTTTTAATGTTCTGGGGATGGGAACCTTTTCGGTGGGAACTGGCCTTGGACCTTGGGGACATCTGGGTCTTAGAGTCCAAGGATCTGCAGCTGAGTTGCAGAGATCAGAAAGTTACCTTTGATACCTCCCTCTGCTTCACTCCCCACATTGGATTGCCAAGTCCTGTCACTTCTACCTCCAAGTCACTCTCAAGGCTCTCCATCTCTAGCTCCATTGCCTCCAAGCTAGTTCAGGGAAACTCTTTCCTCATCTGCGTGATTGCAGCCTCCTCTCTTTGGATTCTCCTGGGTTTACTATTATAATTGAATTAATTTCTCACTCGAAAAACACAATGATACTTCAACAAGTCTTCAAATGTCACTATCCTCTTTAAAAACGTTCAGTGGCTTTCCCATGCTTTCACATTGAAGTTCCATGTTCTTAACATGACTATAGGGGTTGGCACGACCTGGTTACACCCTACCTTTATAGCCTCATTTTATGCCATCACGATAAATTCATTGGTCTTCTTTTGGTTACTCTTTCCCACATCAAGCCCTTGGTTCATGCTTTATCTTTGCCAGGGATGCCTTCCTTCCACTTTGCCTAGTGAGCAGCTATGCAAAAAGCACTTCCCTGACCTCCGTGGTCCAGTGAGTCCTCTATTAAACCCTCACATCGCACCTGGAACTCTTAGAGCACTTAGCACAAGTGTAGGAACAAATATTTGGGGTTACTTTTGACTTTTTCATGTCTGGTGTCCCAGTTAGATGACAAACTGTCTAAATCTAAGAACAATTCACCACTTCTCTGAGAGAGGAGCTGTTTTCCAGTATTCTCAGTCTGAGCACCTAGAATGCTATTGAAGACGTGGTATGTGCTCAGTAAATATCTTTTAAGTGAAAAGTAGAGTTTTCAAAAGCAGCAGGCCAGAACCTCATTTTAATTCACACATGCGGATTACACAGAGTCACACTGGGACAATTCTGTTGTGAAATGAGAAAGTGAGGGGTTGGTCTGTTTGATTTTCTACAGTATGGCATGTATAGCTTGAAAATCATATTGAATATTACATTATTTATATTGGGAAAATGAAAACACTGCTGGTTGTTTCTGAAATGCACATTATAGAAAAGGCATGGAATATTTCTGTTTATCAAAAGAGACTGTGGATTTTTAATAGTCAGAGATAGTGGCCTAATTTATTAATCATTTCACCTATTTGTTCATTGATTGATTGATTGATTCATTCATTCATTCATGCACACTATGCCTCAAGCATGATTCTAGGTTCTCAGAATATAACAACTAAAACAGACAGTAATACTGCTGTCTTCTCAGGAGTGTATGTTATAGTAGGAGAAGCTCTAATGAGTCTGTCCTTAAATATTATGGCACAAAATTAGGAATCCAGGCTGTGGGGATTGGATAGAAATAGCACTGTACTAAGAATAATATTTATGGCTATATGATTATCTAGATGAGTGCCACTCATAAAGTTGTCCCTGGGGCTAAGAAGGAGGATGAGCGATAATAATCTTAAAATTCTTTTTAAGTTTTCAGAGTCTGTGATTCCATGAGCGCTAGCTAGGCTAGATATGTTTAAGTTATTCTCTACTTTTGAGCTCAGTTTCCTTATTTGCAAAGGAAAAAGTAGGATATTTGTGCATCTAGTCTCCCAGGTTGGTAGTGAGGAGCAAATGTCTTACTATACACACAAGGGCTTTGGAAACTTTTAAGCACCTGAGAGTAGTTATTACAATGATGATGGTAGTGCAATGACCAAATGGAGTTGCTTCTTTTGCCGTGAAGGGAACTGCCTTTTTTGGTCTCCAGGAGGGCCATATTTATGGAATTCATTACCCTAGCATGTGAAGCAGTTCAAATCTATCTTTATAGCAATTTCTGCAAAGCTTCTAATTGACAGTACTCACAATAAGTGCTCCCCAAAATGGATATCCTATGAGGACAACAAGGGGAAATCTTTGGGAGAAACGGATGTAATTAAATGCAAATATAGTTCCAAGGCCCACAATGATTAGAGCAAGCAGGATCTATGTAGCCTGTGAGGAGAGAAATGGGTACATCAGGTTACAAGTATCCAAGCCCCTGTGGGCTACCCCACATCCCTCAGGGTGTGCCTCCATGGCACACCTTTCCCTCCATCCAAATGCCTTCCTCTCTCATTTGTCAATCACTCTCAGATTGTTAAGAGATTCAGTTCAATGTGTTTCCTTCCCACTTTGCTTGCCTGGATCCTTCGGGTTCAAATCCTTCACTTTTATTCTTTATTATTTTCTATCTTCCCTGGTGTTACCAATTAATCTTTTATGAGACAGATTTGAGTACATGTCTGACTACCCCCAGATTATAAGCTTCTTGAGCACAGGGACTACAAACTATTCACCTTTACGTTTTTTTCTTCTGTCTCACCAGTATCCTATTATTATCCCAACAGCCCCCACCCCCACATTTTCCAGCACTCAGTATAGGCTTTTGGAATTGGGGCTCATCCCAGTTGTCTAAAAGCTTAAAAAGTTTGATGACATAGAGTGGAGAACCTGGGATGAGCTTGCATTTCACCTCCCCTTCATCCAAGGACCCAACTAGGGATGAGAATAGCCCATTGGGCCTATCAGTTTGTAGGAGTCCGCAGGGAAAAGAATAGCAGCAGTGGTTCTCAGGGCACAACTTCTCTAAGAGTCTAGATTTTGTCCCCAGGCCACATCTCTGGGCTATGGCACCCCAAGTAATGATTTTTGCTGTTGTACAAAGGATGGAGGCTGTGCATACAGCTGTCCCCTGAGAGCATTTGTGATGAAAAACGTTTTGTATACTTTATCATTTGGTTCACTGTGGAGCTTTGAATATGGGTTTTGAAGCACTCCCAATTCCTTTAAGAGCACGAAGGGGAAGTCAAACCTCTCCTCTTATGGTTTCTTAGCTTCAAGGGAGGTGCCACCACACCCTGAAGTCACTTCCTCAATGAGATATTTTAAAAAGTTATACTAGTTTCTTGCTTCCCCCTCTGCTGGGATTCAAAGATCAGTACTAATTTCTCATGTAAGGTGAAGGGGGAAAAGTAGAATTAACTCCCTCTCTGAAAATAATTGCACAGAGGTATCTCTGCAGACATACATGAATAAATAAACCTCTTTTCTCCCCTTCGGGAAGACCTATTGATTGGAGAGCACTTACCCCCAGTATTCTTGGCTCTCCCTTCAGAAAATCCAGCAGAGAGCTATGAGGTCTGTAGGGAAATGCAGTCAATATAGTTTCGTTTGGTTTTATAGTGATGACGTGAGTTGCCCTTCTGTCCTGGGATGTTGACTCCATGATTCAATGCCAGAACTCTAGTGAGAGAAAGAGTGAGCAAACATTGCAGCCCAAATCATGGTCTACCTCTCCACCAGAGTCACATGGAGCCCTTAGAGATGAGCCCTTAGTGATGACTCTACTCAGTAGTAGAACCTCAGAATCATAGTTGAGTCACAGAGTTTTAGAATTCTAGAGCATGCCCAGCCCCCCATCTTCCTGGTGAAAAGTACTGTATCCAGAAGACTTATTCTCTTGTCAATTTGCTTACAAACATATGGTAAACAAAGAATAGATGGTATATACAAAACAAGTCCTTACACATATGTTCATGAGTTATAAAGGAACTAAAACTTATGGAATCTTCCTTATGTTCTGGGAACTGTGTAGAAGGTGTTTTGTTTGTGTTGACATGCACTAACATTTATTCTTTTAACAGTTCTACAATGCTGAAACTGAGGAACAGCAAGGTTATGTCACCCAAAGACATACGGGACAGGGGAAGGGGCAAACTCAACTTGACCTGTCTCCAAAATCTATGTTTTTTAAACTCAACCACGCATCTGCCCTCCTTTGAAAGGAGTTTCTCGCTTTTACTTGATGAATTTTCTAACTTACTGTTTAACCATATTCCTCTGTATTATAAAAATCAATAGATAACTTTGAATTTCGATTCTTTTCCATCTTTATTGAGGTATATTTGACAAATAAAAATCATATATATTTAGGGTGTACTACATGTTTTGATATACATATACATTCCAAAATGATTACCACAATCCAGCTAATTAACATATCCATCACCTCACATAGTTATCTTTTTCTTTTTTTGTAGTGAGAACATTTAAGAACATTTAACAATTCTTTGCATTTTCAAATTAAATTAAAAAAAAATCAGTAGTAAAGATGCTATAGGACCAGATGGAGTTGCCCCTTTATAGTAGAGAATATTTTAGCTTCATAAAGTTAAGCAAAACTAATGATAGTCAAATCCTTCCTGGTTTGAACTACACAAATACTAATTAAAACAACAGAAACTGCCTTTAGAAATTTTGCTCCCCATATTGATCCTTTGAATTTCTAAATTTGTTACAATTTTAACTATGAGATCATGAAGGTAAATTGTTTCATAAAACTAAAACCAATGTATACACATAATAACTTGAGTATTTCCTGGTTTGTAGCGACCATGGAGAGCAGGGTATCTCAAAATTAGCACTGATGGCATTTGGACTCAATAATTCTTTGTTGTAGAAAGTTATAAGATATATATATTTTAAACTATGCTACTCTTCATTTATTTAGGAAACCTCATATGCATAGAGAGTGCAAAGTTAAACTGCAGCCACACTGGAATTTCCATAATTGCCCAAGAAATTGAGTTTCATGCAGAGGCTCACACAGAACATATTACACAAAGAACAGACAAGATAATTGCAGCAATGACTGGGAAGAAAGAATATGCCCATGTAGTACAAAGTGCAGGGATGATTATCTGAATTACAAAACTGTGCTATAGATCAAAATAGAGCTAATATCCAAATAGACGTTATTCTTTTCAGTGTGAGCAACATTTGGCTCCAAGCTAGAAGCAGAAAACATGCCAGTCAGAGATTATCTGTAACTTAAGACTAAGATGTTTTCACTGATTCCTACCCTGAAATGACAGAAGAGAACATAGTTTATGTGCCAACGACTAAATATTCTTTTTTTTTTTTTTTGAGACGGAGTCTCGCTTTGTCGCCCAGGCTGGAGTGCAGTGGCGCAGCCTCGGCTCACTGCAAGCTCCGCCTCCCGGGTTCACGCCATTCTCCTGCCTCAGCCTCTCCGAGTAGCTGGGACTACAGGCGCCTGCCACCACACCCGGCTAATTTTTTGTATTTTTAGTAGAGACGGGGTTTCACCGTGGTCTCGATCTCCTGACCTCGTGATCCGCCCGCCTCGGCCTCCCAAAGTGCTGGGATTACAAGCTAAATATTCTTTTAATTTTATTTTATTTTATTCATTTATTTAAAATAAATGAATTCAAAGACTATATATAGTCTATTTTTATTTTTATTTATTTTATTTATTTTGAGATGGAGTTTTGTTCTTGTAGGCCAGGCTGGAGTGCAATGGTGCAGTCTCCACTCAGTGCAACCTCCCCCTCCCGGGTTCAAGTGATTCTTCTGCCTCAGCCTCCCAACCAAGTAGCTGGAACTACAGGTGCACACCACCATGCCTGGCTGAGTTTTTGTATTTTTAGTAGAGATGGGGTTTCACCTTGTTGGCCAGGCTGGTCTAAAACTCCTGACCTCGGGTGATCCACCCACCTCGGCCTCCCAAAGTGCTGGGATTACAGGCATGAGCCACCGCGCCCAGCCAAGAAGGCTGTTTTTAAACAATAGAACGAGCACCAGTGGTTGGTGCCACAGGATTGCAGAGATTTGGGTTTACATGGTAAGATTCATGGGAGGCAGGGACATGCTTGCTGTGTGTTCAGAGGTAATCCTGAGCACTTGAGAAGATCTCTTTGCTGCCTTCCACCTAATGGCTCATGAAAAAGGGCCCAGTAGATCTGTTTCTCAGAGAGTGTCCAGGGCAGAGTAGTTTAATTATATATAGTCTTTAATTTTTAATTAAAGTTTTCTTACAATCCCTAATATGTAATATTTAAGCAATATGAGTGTGAAAATAATACAGAAACAGCCTGCAGAGTCACACGACTTACCAAATTCACACTAGCATGAGTGCACATTTTCCCTTCTGTGTATCACCTTCTGCCCAGTTTACCCAAAGCAGTTTATAAAGTTTATGACCATCTTGGAAGACTGGCTGATAATATTTTACTGACTTGGGCTTTGAGGAAATTATTTTCAAGAGAAATTAAATGACGACTCATAGTAAACAAATACAAAACAAAAGTTTTTTTTTTTAAATTTATTTCACAGTATCTAAAATGACAGAGATTTCAGGAAAGTCTAATCACACTTGACCATGAGTATTGGGTTGCGTTTCCTTCCTCTGAGGCCAAGAGTTACTTATATCCAAGACTGTGAAGAACTCTTTATGACCTGTTGAATATGATCTTGTGACTGGGTCAAGGAAAATGAACTCTAGAAAATACATAATTGGTTAGAATTTTTAAACTTTGATTTTGGAGATTAAAAAAAATAACTCATAATACCTTTTCCCCAAGTTTTGTGTAGTACTAGCTCTTCCAACTTTGCCATAATATGTAATTGCAGCAATATTAATTAAAAATAATGCCATTCTCCAGTCTACTAATTATTTTACTATTTTAAATAGGATCATAGTTAAATCATAATTCATCCAAATTCTATAAACATTTCTTTTGTTGTTGTAGCCTTTAGGGGAAATGAAAATATTTTAAAATTGTGACATCAAGAGCTAAGGTGATACAAGGAAGAGCACAGGGAAGCATAAACAGGACAGAGACATTCTAGTAAAGTCTCATCACATTAACAAGGAAACTTGGCTAGGGAGACTCTCTCAGGAGGCAGGTGGCTGTGTTCCTGATAGAAGTGAGGGGATACACGTTCTCATTCTCAGCCCAATAGTCTGTATCATTCATTTTCTATGTAATTTTATCCAAGCCTTGGTTCTTTCATGAGGGGTTGGCCTATGTGATTTCTAAAGCCAACTAGCTTCATATTAAGCAATTCTCTAACTGGTCTGCTTCCCAGTAGACACCAGCTGATCCCAGATGACCAGAGTGTCCTCCGGAAGGAGCCCATTTATATAAAGTCTTTTTTTTTTTTTTTGAGACTGAGTCTCACTCTGTCACCCAGGCTGCAGTGCAGTTGCAGCTCACTGCAACCTCCACCTCCTGGGTTCAAGCAATTCTCCTGCCTCAGCCTCCCAACTAGCTGGGACTACAGGCGTGTGCCACTGCACCTGGCTAGTTTTTTGTATTTTTAGTAGAGATGGGGTTTCACTTTTAAACTCATTTTTTTTATTATAAAAGTGGCCTTCCACATGCACCTCATGAACAATAATTGATTCTTCTTTCTGCCACTTTTTGAGCCTGGATTATTGTAGCCTGGACCTGAGACACAGCAGGTATCACGTGACATGTCAGCATACTCACCCCAGGGTTGTTGGAGTAGAGCTGTTTCCACCAAAAGACAGAACTGTATGCAGCTAATAAGAGCTCCAGCACAGTGAAGACGAGCATCACCACTAGGACACCCTGCAAATCAGGACATGAATGGCTGGTACCCAACACAAGCTAGCCCTTGTGCCTAACTAAGAGGAGACAGGGCGATGAGGCTCCAGCAATGCAGAGAAAAGGGGACAGGGAAAATTGCTTAATCCTCTTTTCTGCTTTCTCTTTCAGATTTCTTAATAGATGAAGGGAAATAAACAGCAACTGCATCATCTCAGAACTTTGGCATCCCACCTAATGATAGATGAGAGTAATCTGCCACTTATCTCTGGTTGCTTTTATTATTTTCTTTTTGACTATGGTATTTTTATTGTCATGATGATATTTCTAGGTGTGTATTTGATTCTGTGTATCCTGCAGTGGTCTCAGTGCATTCGTTCAATCTGAAATCTTGTGTTTTTATTAAATTCTAAAAAATTTCTAGTTATTTACTTTTGCATACACTCTTTTATAATCTCTTATTGGGACTCCTATTAGGTATGTATTGAACCTCTCCACTTCCCTGCATCCATCATGCCTTTTAGGCTTTCATCCATCTTTTCCAAACACACATAATGTGTTGTGTTCTGTGTGATTTAATCAAATCTAAATTCCATTTCACTCTTTGTTTCCTTGAATATATTGAATCTGCTGTTTAACTGATCTGCTCAGTTTTTAATTTCAAAGACAATTTTCATTTCCAATTATGTGATTTCATTTTTTTCTCAAATGCACATATCTTTTTTTTTCTTTACTGTCCTTTTTTTTTAATTTTGGTTTTTTTTTTTTTTTTTTTTTTTTTTTTTTTTAGACAGGGTCTCATTCCGTCACCCAGCCTGGAGTACAATGGTGTGATCTCAGCTCACTGCAACCTCTGCCTCCTCAGTCCAAGCTATTCCCCTGCCACAGCCTCCCAGGTAGCTAGGATTACAGGCGTGCACCACCATCCCTGGCTGATTTTTGTATTTTTAGTAGAGACGGCGTTTCACCATGTTGGCCAGGCTGGTCTCAAACTCCTGGCCTCAGGTGATCCACCCACCTCAGACTCCCAATGTGCTGGGATTACAGGTGTGAGCCACCACACCTGGCCTGGTTTCTATTACTTTTTAAACATCTTTAATGATTTAAAATGTATTTTCATAATAGCCTTGTTCAAATTATTATGTTATCTCCAATTCTTGAGCTTCTGACTCTCATGTTTCCCCATTTGCTGCTGCTACTCATTTTTTTGTGCTGTTGTTATGTTTCTCATAATATTTTGGTTATTAGATAACTTAAGTGTGTAGACAGTGGTAGTGGTAGGGTTCTTTAATAGGAAGGCATCTTATAAGTTGGGTTTATGGACATCTCCTTAGATAGTAGTTTTAGATTTGATTCTGCTAGAACCTTAGAAGTTTCACATATCTTGTAGCAGTTTTTAACTTAATCCCTTTATTTGAGGTTCCCCTATTTTATGTAATTATGAATTCAGATGGCACACTTGCACAAAGCTTAGTGAGCTGATGGAAGATTTTCTTGAAACTTCTTGGGATGTTGGGCAGAATTTTCTTTATATTATTTTCACAAATTGAGTAAATATTCAGTCTCAGCTTTCAACATTTTTGCAGGGTACTCAATATGAGCTTTATGGCTCTGCCCAATGCCAAATCTTGTCATGGATGTTAAAACCGTGTGATCCTAGCTTCTAACACCAATATTCCTATTCAGACTTCCTTGTTTTTTTGGCCTCAGCTCTTGTATGATGATTTGGCTTTAGGAGCCTTCTTAGCTTCTGGAAACTAAGACATCTTTCTTCCTTAATTTGTTTTTCCTTCTGCCCTCCCTTCCTTTCTTCTTCTAACCTTGGCTATGTATTTTTTAATTTTTAAAATTTCGTTACTTTTGTTCAGGTAATTGCTGTGTTAATTAACAAAGAGTAGGCCTTTGGAGTCTGCTTAGGCTGCTATGTTGCAACTTCTCTGATATCGTAGGAAGTTCTTTTGGACTCCAGTTGTCTCAGAATGGGAGGCAGTTTGAGATAATGAAATTCATTTTCTTTAAATTAAACCCCCAATATGCCTCTCCCACCCCTGCTTTACCAGATGTCTGTCCTGCACCAGGATGACACTATGTACTGGGTTTCCTCCAGACGGGTCTCTGTGCTTTTCCACTTCCTCAAGCTCCTGAACCAAAGAGGTTGCTTTTGACAATCTCTGGGTCACATGATCAGACCCACAGGAGTGCAAAAGCTTGCACACATTTTCTGAGATTTGTGAGATAGATGGATCCAAGGGAATGAGAAATACTACCTTGGGTTCCCTGTGCTCTAACTAGGAGGATTCATAGAGGAAGAAGTCTTTCTTCTTAAAAGGCCACTGGTTTATGGTTTTAACACCATGATACTATATTTATAGGATTGAATAAGCAAGGCTTGTCACCACGAACAGGTAGTGATCATCAAGTTTGGGAGAAAGGTGCCAAGAAAATGCTGCCCAGAGGTTGACATTTTTTCTAGAAGTCAAATCCATGATAGGCTGTCTCCCTTCCCACCACTCTCTGTCAGCCCTGTTAGACCAAAGTACAAAATAACTACGTATTTGGACTTAAGGTTCAAGTTTTCTGCCTAACATAATGTAGCATACAGGCTCGCATTTGAAGATTAACTTAAACACCATAACAGCCTCTGCTAGTCCTCAATTCACTGATGATCAGAAGACAAGCATCTTTAAGGGGTAGGGGCATCCAACCCCTGGAAAAGAACCCAAAAGAGATAATCCCAAATTAAAATATAATTCAAATGAAGAATATTTCTGCCTGTGATGAGTAGGAAGAATATTTCTGCCTGTGATGAGTACAACAAAGGTTGTACTTTAAGAGTTAAACCCATTGAGGTTGGAGTGTTTGTGATAAGAAAGACCAGGGGATAGACTCCCTACTGTCCTTCTTGATTTCCTCTTTTGACTTTCTATAGTACATCCCCCACACCATGCGGTCAGCAGACAGGCCTCTTCCAACCACAAGTTTTTGTTTATTTCTGTCTGTCTCCAGGCATTCGGACCGACCGACCAGAGACTGCCAGAAAAGCAGAGATTATGCAAAGGGGAGACACAGAGATTTCACATGACAGGATATTCAGTCTGAAACTACTCACTGTTAAACTGACATTGGTCAGGAGACAATCTTTGATTTCATATATTGGATAATAGTACTCCGAATAAGGCAATGAGGATAGATAATCCATTTCTGAGCCACAATGTTGAGAGGCAATCCTCAGGGCTACCATGCTGTCAGCAAGGAGAAAGAGGCCTGCCCCTGCAGTAACAGAACTCACTGCATTTGAGGTCAAGCTGCTCAGGTCCTGGAAGAGAAACTCTGCATTGGGTTCTCATCACAGAATCAGCACATGACACTATTAGTCCTCTGTCCATTGTACTGCAATGGTGCTTCCTTGGGTCTGTTTCCTTCCTGTTTCCTTGTGTGGGCACAAACTGTGTTTTATTCATCTTTGTATCTCTTGTCACTATTTAGTTAATCATGTGATATAATTAGTAAATGCTTATTGAATAAGAAAATGCATGGATAATTCCTCTATAGGGAGAGGAGTTCTTGCCCCTTGACTCTCTATAGCACTCAAGATAGAGACAGTGCTGCTCAGGTCACTGCCAACGTCTCCCATGACTTCTTCAATAGCCTTAGAATCATTCTGTTGCCTTAAGGGCTTCTAGAATATGGACTTTGGTCCCCTCTGGTAAACTGAATCCATGACTTTGATTTACATAAAAGAGCAGCTTCAGAGAAAAGGTGGAGGCAAACTGGAAAAGTTGGAAAACCTATCTATAGGTCTATGGGAACATAAAATAGACTTTCAATTGACAAGCAATTGATCTTGAATTCACAATCAATATTTGTTCAATATGACAAGCGTATGCCTTCGATTTTCCTAAGTGACAGAGCATGAGGCAGAGGCACATGGGCTTAGACCTTGTGCTTCTCTCTCCACCCATTCACAAACAGAAATATTATCAGTCTCTAGCCACTTTTCTCATAAACCTTGGAGGGAGAAAGGGAGGAAGCAGCTATAAAGCCTTTACTTCTCTCCATAGCAGACTTTCTCTCTTGCCTGCCACACACCCACAGAGGTGATTTAGGGAAAAGCCACATCCTGACTCAAGAAGATACAGGGCCTGGCTAGGCACAGATGAGGACACACGGATGGTGCATGAGGCTGGTATATGCTCCTGATGATTGAAGCTGCAGTCTAGAACCCAGGATTATGGAAGAGGGTTTTGAAGAGTTCACAGCATTCATTGGTTGGAGTCATAGTTCTGGACTTAGAATCTGAAAACCTCTCCTCCTATCCTAGCTCTGTCACTGACCCATCTGTCACTGATCCATCTGTGTGCTTGAGCAAGTCCTTCTTACTCTGGGCTTAAGTTATCTCTTTTATAAAATGTGGAAGATGAATCTTCTGATCTCAGAAGTGGCTTCCCAAATGCACTGAATACACAGAAAGGGAAATCTATGCTTGGACTTGACAACAATGTGGGCTCCACAAGTGGGACAAAGAACAACATGTGGGCTCCATTGCTCATATGGTAGCTTTGGGCAAAGATACTGCCCACTGGGACTACTTTTCCTTCAAAGACTCAGCACATGAATCCATGTTGCTATAGAGCGGGAGTAGAAAAGGGCAGGACAACCATCCTTCCCAACATACATTGTCTTCCAATGATGCTTAAACAGAGAGGAGCATGTGCTGGAAACCTCACACAGAGCCTGGCACATCAGTGTCTTTGCTAGTGAATCTTCATGCTACGGGAGAATCCTTTCTCCTAAAATGTAGGAGTTGGGAAATGGTGTGGTGAATGTGGTTCTCATAGGCCTGATCCACCTGTAGGTAGGTATTCCAACTTCTTCAGTTTGCTTCTGTCTTTTCTCTAAAGCTGCTCCTTTAAGTAAGAAGACATACATTGGGTTTCTAGGGAGAGACCAAAGGTCATATTCTAGAAGCACTTAGGGCAATATAATAATTATAAAGTTGTTGAGGAAGCCAGGGGGATGTTGGCAGTGGCATGAGTGGTATTGTCGTTGAGTTTGGTGCTGCAATCAGTGCTGACATTGCAGACATCCCCCTCACCTCTACTCCATCACCCTTATTTTCTCCCACCTTACTTTAAACTGATTTTTTTTTTGAACATCCAATTATCAAGTATGGGTCTTTGGATGGAAATAATCTCCTCCAGCCTGGAAAAAGATGGCAACACCCTCTTCTGACAGAGGAATGAATGCCTCTCCACGTGATATTTGACTGAATGAGGTTTATTTCAGTTGCTTAAATAGTAGAAATTTGAAAATACATCATGGACTTCTTTCAACTTGTTACCATGGTCACAGAGTAGGGTCAACCAGTTATCCTGGTTTGCCTGGGAAGTAAGGGGTTTCCCAGGATATAGGCTTTCTGGGCTAAAACTGAGACAGTCCTGGGAAAACCAAGACAATTGGTCACTCTGACACTGAAGGGCTAGAATTTGTGTGAAGTCCCAACTCTATGAATGGGGACATTTGGCATCAAAAAGAACCCCAGGAGGCAGGTTTTATAGAAAAAAGGATCTGTAGGCTCTCTCTGGGATGGGTGGCTACCTTATTCAAGGTCAAGGTTACAAGCTGTAAAGAGTCCATGGTACATTTAAAAATGTACACTTTTTAAATAACTGAGGTAAACCTCCTCCAAGCTTGGAATAGAATCCAGAAGCACCATTTTGTAGAAGAAAGAGCACTGATCTAGAAGGCAAGAAATTTGGGCTCTACTCTTGGTTCTATCAATGGGACAGCCAGGAAAATCTGGGCTTCCTAGCCTGTTCTAACCTTTATCTCCCTAAATTGTAAAATAGGGATTTTTAAACTAGAAGAATTAACTCTGACGTTCCTTCAATTCCAACCAGCTGAGATTTGATGGTCCTTATACTTACAAAGGGTTTAGTTGATTGTTTTCCAGAGATAATTGAGAGGGATCCAGTAATGCCAAACTGCTCAGAAAAGAGAGAAATGGATCAATTCAGCTGTCTTGTGGAAATGTGCCCACCATGTCACTGTCAATCAGTCAATCAAAAAGTGATGTTCTCACTCATAGGTGGGAATTGAACAATGAGAACACATGGACACAGGAAGGGGAACATCACACACCAGAGCCTGTTGTGGGGTGGGGGGGGGGGAGGGATAGCATTAGGAGATATACCTAATGTTAAATGACGAGTTACTGGGTGCAGCACACCGACATGGCACATGTATACATATGTAACAAACCTGCATGTTGTGCACATGTACCCTAAAACTTAGAGTATAATAATAAAAAAATAAAAATTACATATCATTTCCAAACCAAAAAAATGTGATGTTGTAAAACTTTTAGGGAGAGAATATTGCAGAAATCATGTGGATGTATATTGCTAGAGAGGCCTAATTCCCACCTGATATAAGAATGTCTATATTGACTTTGAATGACATGCAGATGCACAGAGGGGTTGGATTTGTTTTAGTGGAAATCGCTAGGAACCGAGAAGGCCTGGAGAAAAGGTGTACATGGGAAGGAGAAGAGTGTTACTAAATTACAGGGTTGAAAGAGAGGTGGTTGAGATGGACCAATGACTTGAATGGACAGAGAGATAGGAACAGCCAACAGAAGCACTCAGGAAAGAGGCTCTGATGGGACAAGGTGCAGAAACACATGGACTGGAAGTTATTGGTGTGTGTTGCTTGAGTCAGAATGGGAGTTGAGGAAAGTGGGAAGAGCAGGCTCAGACATGAAGTCTTTATCATAAAGCCCCAGAAATCAGTATTTAATCTCAGTGGTATTAAAGATCCAGCTGGCAGAGGAAGGGTATTCTGAGAAGCTGAAAATTTGCTTAAGTGTGTGGCTTGGATATTGAATAATCACAGGCAAAGAGGGTCCAGTATGAGCTAATGCTAGCTTCTCTAAGGAGATGTGGGGCCCACAACCACTGGTTATAGGAGAAGTCAAGGACAAATTGTGCTCTGGGGCAGGAGCAGGGCCTCCTTACATGACTGCACAGTTTGTGGTCACACAGGGACTGTATCCACACAGAAGTGGTACCTTAGTACAGTTCATCTGCCCAGAATATTTGCTTTTTATCCTTTGTACAAAATGCTACGTGGAGAAAAAATAACCCTTTGTGGGAAGTGTGAGTCTGCCCTGGCCACTCTCTGAAAAACACATCTACTGGGCCCTTTTTCATGAGCCATTAGGTGGAAGGCAGCAAAGAGAGTTTCTCAAGTGCTCAGGGTTACCTCTGGACACACAGCAAGCATGTCCCTTCCTCCCATGAATCTTACCCTTGTTAATCCAAATCTCTGCAAACCTGTGGCATCAACCAGTGGTGCTCGTTTTATTGTTTAAAAATGGCCTTCTCACTCTCTACCTGAAAAGTTAATTATTCTTACAATGGAGGGAATCCAATGGCCTCATCAAAGCCTCAAAGAGGGATATGGAAAAGCATCCACTTTTCTAGAGGTATGCTGTAATGCCAGGTAAGAAATTCTGTGCTGGTATACTCGTTGTATTACCATTCCCTCTTGCCCCCTGCTCTGCAGGAAGACAGATTAAGTCTCTCTGCTGCTCTTCTTGAATAGGGGAAATGTGATGTGGGGCAATGATAGAAGGAAAGTCGAGGCCTTGCCTTCTTTTGCCTCCTGGCCTCTTGGAGTCTGAGTCACTCCACGACTATGCACCTGGTTAGCATTTATAAAGCATGTCCCCTCTTAGAGTCCCCATTCTACTCACACACAGAGCTCCTAAAAATGGGTACCCAGACATCAAAGTGGTGGAAATTGCTGGATTGAAGTGGGAGGGGTAGGGAGCAAAAACCAAGATGGCCCCCAGACTTGAAATCATCAGGCAACACAGGATCTGGACAGTCTACAAGAGAGAAGACAGGAAATCTAGACTGCACTTCAAACAGATAAAAGTGATTATTTGAATGCACATTGTAAAGTATAAGGAGTATAAAGTACATTATAATTTGTTATATTAAAGAGGAAAAATGTTACAAGGAGCCAATAAATATGCTTCTAGAGGAAGTCATATATAGCTAACCTCTTCTTTTCTGATAGGATTATTAAACTAGCAAATCAGAAAGTGATCATACACACATTTTAACTTTTTTTGAAAAAGATACTTGACAGTTTTTAAATTTATTTTCTTGAAAAGTAGATAAAAAAGTTGTCCAGTGAGGTGGAAATAGAGAGCAAACTTTGCACAACAGTGTTAATGAAGAGCTTTTTCAGTTGAAATTAGATAGAGCAGGTCATCTCTTCTGCTGTAATTCATCTTATTTTGTTCATCATTGGATTTTAATAATAATTATTTCGCAAGTGGAAGAACTGAAGTTTAGCTGTTAGCTTGCTCTAAAGCCCATGCTTTTGCTCATAGTTTAATGCACGTGCAATTGAAAGATGATGCAAACATAGGAGAAATAAAAAAAGTCAACCATTCATATCATCAACAGTTATTGAATACCACAACAGGTATGTTGTGTGCCACGCACGAGGGAATGAAGCAAATGAAAATCATCACCATTGGAGAGCTTATATGTGTACTATGTCTTGTCTGTAAAGGTACAGACAAGTTCCATGCAAGGCCCAATAGAGTTAAGAGCAAAGTAGTAGGACATGAGGCTTGTGAAGTACTGGAGGCATGGTGCAAACTATGTAGGGATTTTTAGGCTATGTTTTACCAACTTTGCTTTTCATTTTGAGCAAAAAAGGAATCCCACTGGATAATTTTGAGCCAGCAGAATACATTATCTAACTTTCATTTTTAAAAGATTACCCTACCTGCTGTACTAAGAATAGATTGTAAAGAAACAGGGCAGGGAGATCCATCTAAATAGGCAGCAAATCGGACCTGGGTATTATAAGAGGGTATTCAAAACCACATGGAGATTAAAGTTCTGGATATGAGGGATGATGATCTGGGACAGTTGGATGTCTTATAGTTACTCATATGAATGGGGAAAAAATGGGTCATGAGATTAGTCTTGATCGTCTCATCTCAAAATATTTGAAAAATGAGCTCAAAGTTAATTTAATCATATTGAGTAAAATCCATATGGTTAAATAGAAAATTTTTACTGTTCTAACGACAAAATAAGAAAGACTAATTTGTGGCTGGGCACGGTGGCTTATGCCTGTAATGCCAGCACTTTGGGAGGCCAAGGCGGGTGGATCACAAGGTCAGGAGTTCAAGACCAGCCTGGCCAATATGGTGAAACCCCATCTCTACTAAGAATACAAAAATTAGCTGGGCATGGTGGCATGCACACATAGTCCCAGCTACTCGGGAGGCTGAGGCAGAAGAATCACTTGAACCCAGGAGGTGGAGGTTGCAGTGAGCTGAGATCGTGCCACTGCACTCCACCCTGGGTGACAAAGGGAGATTCCGTCTCAAAATAAATAAATATATAAATAAATAAAATAAGAAAGACTAACCTGTTAATTGTGAAGCATGCTAGTGAAAAAGATCTAGTGGTTTTAGTTTCTAGAAACTGCTGCAGAGGATATAGTCTTCCCTTAAAGCTCCATTTCATGTCCTCATTAGCCTGGACTCAGCCAGAGAAGAGTGAAAGAGTTTCCCAGACCCACTGTAGATCTGTAGTCTAGATACATTTACAAAGTATTTTCTCAATATTCCCCTTATAATGAGGTGGACTTACCCCAAGAACGGTGGTTTCTGTTGGCAGCCCGTTCTGCAGGTAATCTTCGTTTTGGTAACCTCTCTTTGAGGGATAGTGATGCCCTTTGGTGTAAAGCTGTCAAAAACTCCTGTGGTTTGGGATTGCAGTAGCATGATGCTGATGATGCTGGAAGAGGCATCAAACTCAGTTACTTCCCAAGGTTTGACTTACAGACATAAGCTTCCCAGGGACCATACTTTGTAGGAACTTAAGAAGGTATTTGCCATTATTCCAAGGCTGGTTGTCCTTCAGAAACAAAACATGGGGATCAGTGGAGCATTGGAAAGCGGGCATGTTGGGCACAGTTCATCCATTGTGGTCAAGAAGCATGTCACTGGGAGAGTACTGTACACATTTTGAGGGGTCCCACAATTGAGAGCTGAGCAAATCACATAGAACTTGCTTTGTAGCCCTGAATGTGTCCATCTCCCTCTCCCTCCAATGACCTCTGCTTCCAGCTTCCCTTCCCTATCTCTTGTGTCTCTGCTTCACTTGTGCTACCTTCTCCCACCACATCTTCCAGGATTACACTTTTATGCTACACCTGCACTGATCAGTCTTCTACTCCAGTCTTCATTTTATCTTCATAAAAATGTTGAGGACGAATGCTGTTCCACTTTCCTTTCCTATAGCAAGATGGCCTGTCCCATCCAGAATCTTCCTCCTTGCTTATATTGGCTTTGTAATTAGTAATGTAAACATTTACTTAACTCCTGCTGAATTCCAAGCATTAGACCATTGCAGCTCTAATCCTTATAACAACCCTGTAACTTACATGTTATTAAATCAATTTTGTACATTAGAAACCTGGGGCTAATAAGCTCAAGTGACTTCCATTGAATGAAATAGTCACATAAAGTACTTAGCCTGGCACTTAGAATGTGTTCAATATATGGTAGCAAATATTAACAGTCTGCGTTTACATGACTGGATTGAGACTTATCCGGCTCAGTGGCTTGTGATATTTTTTTTCTCTATGCCATGTTAATTCTCCTCCTCTTCCTCTTCCTTCTTTTCTCCCTTCCTAACATTTCCAGTTCCCTTGTAGATTCCAGGAGCAACTCAGCAGCATTGCTGGGCCTCTGTGGTGTCAGCAACAAGGCTCAGCACCTGAAATGTTGCCCAGATTTGTTTTCAGCTCAGCATTCTCCCTACTGAAGGCCAGAGTTTAGTTAAAGGCTTGTGGTCCTTGAAAGGTGCCACAGCTCTGCTGCCTGACATTTTGCCTCAATGTGTTGGTGCTTTAGGAATGGTTCCGGCCTCTCTTGGGTGGAGTGAATAACATGTAAAAATTGGAAATGACACCTAGAATCTCTTCCTAGTGAGGGAGATGGAAAAGTGCACTGAGATTGGAGTCCAGTGCCTAGGCGCCTAGTTGCACATCTGAGCATATGTCTTGGAGTCCAGTCCTATGTTCAGATCCCATATCCACCAGTTACTGCTAAACTCACCCTGGGCAAGGTATTTTCACCACTTCATAGGTTTGTGATACAGGTTAGATAACATGACACATATAATGGACTCAACATAGGGGGAGGCATGTGATAAACTCCCAAAATATATCAGTTTTATCTAATATTCATTGGAAGCCCAGTTCTGATACTGATGAGCTGGCCGTGGACAGGATACTTTCCCTCATTCATCCCCAATTTCCTTATCTGTAAAATAGGGATAATGACACTATCCTGCAGGACTCTTGTGAGGATTGAATGACATACGTGAGTGCCTTTTGTTGTAACTCTCTGAGTTTTATCAGGTGTTCCATAATAATCAATCCATGTTTCGACCTCCGTTTTATTTCTACTTGTAGATCTGTGCCTTAGTCTAGTTTCTCATGCTGTCCGGGCATGAAGTACTTTATCTGAAGAATTATTAAACCTAAAGTTCTCTTTGTTTAAGGAGATAATTTTCATTTCTTGGAATTTTGAAATCTGAGTAGAAGTGTGGGTGAGGTTACATGTCCTGTGAGGGGAAAAATGTTGAAGCTGAATCCCCGCAGTGGAGCCAGGGTGAGCCTTCCAGCACATCTTTAAAGCCAGAGAAGGAGAAAAAGTCTCAAGCTTAGAGAAATTCTAGGTTTCAGAATCAAACAGTAGTTCATGGTAAAATGATAATCATTGCTAACACTGATTGGGCATGTACTATGAATGTGGCATTCTCTTAAGAGCTTTGTGACAGTCTCATTTAATCTGCACTCTCAGAGATGGGTGCTGAACTCTGAAGATAATAAAAATGAGGCTTGGAGAGGTGAAATAGCTTGCACAAGATTGCTTATCTAACAGGTAGTGGAGGCAAGATTTGGGCACAGGCCATCTAACACCAGAGCTCTTCTATATCCCTATAGGTTTGTGCTTGCCCGGCTAGCTACACCTGATTCTCATCCTCTCTATTGTTCCTCCCCTATTGTTGAAGCATTGGCTGCCACTCATCAGTTCCATATCCTCCCCCAGGGACACTGCTGATCTTAGGGAATATAGGTTGAGGATTCCTATTTCCCAAATTGCTTTCATGTTGTAGAAACTTGGCTTTTACCTTGCTCTGTGTGGCTCAATAGCCCAAATATACCAACTAGACTCCTTCCTACTAGTCTTCGTCACCAGCCTCCTGAATTCTGCGTTCCTTTCTTTATTTTTCGAATCTCATACCCAAGGACTGCAGAAAATGCTTGATTCTCAGCCTGAAGCTAGGACTCAAAAGTTTTTTTTTCTTTTTTTCTTTTTTTATTATACTTTAGGTTTTAGGGTACATGTGCACAATGTGCAGGTTTGTTACATATGTATCCATGTGCCATGTTGTTTTGCTGCACCCATTAACTCGTCATTTAGCATTAGGTATATCTCCAAATGCTGTCCCTCCCCCCTCCCCCTACCCCACAACAGTCCCCAGAGTGTGATGTTCCCCTTCCTGTGTCCATGAGTTCTCATTGTTCAATTCCCACCTATGAGTGAGAACATGCGGTGTTTGGTTTTTTGTCCTTGCGATAGTTTACTGAGAATGATGTTTTCCAGTTTCATCCATGTCCCTACAAAGGACATGAACTCATCATTTTTTATGGCTGCATAGTATTCCATGGTGTATATGTGCCACATTTTCTTAATCCAGTCTATCGTTGTTGGACATTTGGGTTGGTTCCAAGTCTTTGCTATTGTGAATAGTGCCGCAATAAACATATGTGTGCATGTGTCTTTATAGCAGCATGATTTATACTCCTTTGGGTATATACCCAGTAATGGGATGGCTGGGTCAAATGGTATTTCTAGTTCTAGATCCCTGAGGAATTGCCACACTGACTTCCACAATGGTTGAACTAGTTTACAGTCCCACCAACAGTGTAAAAGTGTTCCTATTTCTCCACATCCTCTCCAGCACCTGTTGTTTCCTGACTTTTTAATGATGGCCATTCTAACTGGTGTGAGATGGTATCTCACTGTGGTTTTGATTTGCATTTCTCTGATGGCCAGTGATGATGAGCATTTTTTCGTGTGTTTTTTGGCTGCATAAATGTCTTCAGTCCAGGACCCGATGGATTCACAGCCAAATTCTACCAGAGGTACAAGGAGGAACTGGTACCATTCCTTCTGAAACTATTCCAATTGATAGAAAAAGAGGGAATCCTCCCTAACACATTTTATGAAGCCAGCATTGTCCTGATACCAAAGCCTGGCAGAGACATAACCAAAAAAGAGAATTTCAGACCAATATCCTTGATGAACATTGATGCAAAAATCCTCAATAAAATACTGGCAAACCGAATCCAGCAGCACATCAAAAAGCTTATACACCATGATCAAGTGGGCTTCATCCCTGGGATGCAAGGCTGGTTCAACATACGCAAATCAATCAATGTAATCCAGCATATAAACAGAACCAAAGACAAAAAGCACAGGATTATCTCAATAGATGCAGAAAAGGCCTTCGACAAAATTCAACAACGCTTCATGCTAAAAACTCTCAATAAATTAGGTATTGATGGGATGTATCTCAAAATTGTAAGAGCTACCTATGACAAACCCACAGCCAATATCATACTGAATGGGCAAAAACTGGAAGCATTCCCTTTGAAAACTGGCACAAGACAGGGATGCCCTCTCTCACCACTCCTATTCAACATAGTGCTGGAAGTTCTGGCCAGAGCAATCAGGCAGGAGAAGGAAATAAAGGGTATTCAATTAGGAAAAGAGGAAGTCAAATTGTCCCTGTTTGCAGATGACATGATTGTATATCTAGAAAACCCCATCGTCTCAGCCAAAAATCTCCTTAAGCTGATTAGCAACTTCAGCAAAGTCTCAGGATACAAAATCAATGTACAAAAATCACAAGCATTCTTGTACACCAATCACAGACAAACAGAGAGCCAAATCATGAGTGAACTCCCATTCACAATTGCTTCAAAGAGAATAAAATACCTAGGAATCCAACTTACAAGGGATGTGAAGGACCTCTTCAAGGAGAACTACAAACCACTGCTCAATGAAATAAAAGAGGATACAAACAAATGGAAGAACATTCCATGCTCATGAGTTGGAAGAATCAATATCGTGAAAATGGCCATACTGCCCAAGGTAATTTATAGATTCAATGCCATCCCCATCAAGCTACCAATGACTTTCTTCACAGAATTGGAAAAAACTACTTTAAAGTTCATATGGAACCAAAAAAGAGCCCACATCACCAAGTCAATCCTAAGCCAAAAGAACAAAGCTGGAGGCATCATGCTACCTGACTTCAAACTATACTACAAGGCTACAGTAACCAAAACAGCATGGTACTGGTACCACAACAGAGACATAGATCAATGGAACAGAACAGAGCCCTCAGAAATGGTGCCGCATATCTACAACTATCTGATCTTTGACAAACCTGACAAAAACAAGAAATGGGGAAAGGATTTGCTATTTAATAAATGGTGCTGGGAAAACTGGCTAGCCATATGTAGAAAGCTGAAACTGGATCCCTTCCTTACACCTTATACAAAAATTAATTCAAGATGGATTAAAGACTTAAATGTTAGACCTAAAACCATTAAAATCCTACAAGAAAACCTAGGCAATACCATTCAGGACATAGGTGTGGGCAAGGACTTCATGTCTAAAACACCAAAAGCAATGGCAACAAAAGCCAAAATTGACAAATGGGATCTAATTAAACTAAAGAGCTTCTGCACAGCAAAAGAAACTACCATCAGAGTGAACACACAACCTACAGAATGGGAGAAAATTTTTGCAACCTACTCATCTGACAAAGGGCTAATATACAGAATCTACAATGAACTCAAACACATTTACAAGAAAAAAACAAACAACCCCATCAAAAAGTGGGCAAAGGACATGAACAGACACTTCTCGAAAGTTTAATTGATACTTTCAGGCTACAGCCTATCTGATACCATGAACATTTATTTTCCTTTGTTATTTCTTAACTGTTTGTTCTGTTTGGAAGAGTGCATAAACTACCACCATTACAAGGGAATACAGTTTGAAGAAGAAAACAAATTAGCTCCTTAACTTTCAACTGCCACCCAATCAGTCTTGTTTCCTACACACATATTCTTTACATTCTCTCTTCCCATCTGTCACTTTGTCTCTCTCCTCTTTATGTATGTTCACAGACATTCACAAGTCTGCGGAAATAGTCATTCTATCCATGCCATTTTATACCTGTTCTTTTTGCACTCAACATTATTCTGTAGACATCTTTGACCAATGAATAGAAATAATAAAAATCCTAAATGTAAAAGCAAATGATAGATTCTGATACATGGCACAACATGGATGAACCTTGAAGACAATATGGCAAGTGAAATAATCCAGTCACAAAAGGACAAATATTGTATGATTCTACTTAATGTGAGGCCCCTAGAAGAGTCAAATTCACAGAAAGTAGAATGGTGGTTGCTGGGGGCTGGGGGGAGAGGGGAATGGAAAGCTATTGTTTAATGGGCACGGAGTTCCAGTTTGGGAAGACAAGAAAGTTCTGGAATTGGGTGGTGGTGATGGTTGCACAATGGTGTGAATGTGCTTAATGCCACTGAACTGTACACCTAAAAATGGTTAAGGCTGGGTGCAGCGGCTCATGCCTGTAATCCTAGCACTTTGGGAGGCTAAGGCGGGCAGATCACCTGAGGTCAGGAATTCAAGACCAGTGTGGCCAACATGGTGAAACCCCGTCTCTACTAAAAAAAATACAAAAATTAGCCGGGCATGATGGTGACTGCCTGTAGTCCCAGCTACTTAGGAGGCTGAGATGGGAGAATCGCTTGAACCCAGAAGACGGTGGTTGCAGTGAGCTGAGATCACGCCACTGCCCTCTAGCCTGGGTGGCTGAGCAAAACTCTTTCTCAATTAAAAAACAAACAAACAAACACACATGGTTAAAAGGCTACAATTATTTTAAGTATATTTTACTACAACAAAAAAGCTAAATGGTATATTTAAATAAATGGAGGTCTCTAGATTCATTTAACCAATCACATATTCATGACTATTTAGGTGGTTTCTATTTTTTCTTTTTGCCACTGTGAACAATGCAATAATGAACATCTTTGCACTTTTGTGATGCCTCCTGCATTTAATTATCTCAGAATGACGCATGGAAGTGGATTTATTACATTTAAATCTATGACACTTAAATTTTGATACACGTTGCTACTTTTAGGAGGAATCCTAGATAACCAAGATTCTTTATGTTTCACGAAAGTCTCCAGACTGATGCTATCATCTCCAAACACCACAGTCTGAGAGGACACTTTGTCCTTCCACATTCGCCTTGTGGAGATAGACTGGAGGGACCCACACCTTTCAAGACAGCTCTAAAATCCGTGCTTTGAAGATAAATCATGACATGGAGGTCAACAGCTCTGCCCAGCAATTTTCTGTATTACAGAATTAGAGTAGGACCATGGGGTTCTAATGCAAGATTCAGTCTAATTGCATAGTATTTGTTGAGAGTAGACTCTGTGTAAGACTGAGTGACACACCAGGAGAATGCAGAACATTGAGGAAAATCACCTCAATGAGGGAAACCTAAGAATGGTTTTACCCAATTTTCTTATTTGACAAGTGAGTAAACTGAGACCCAAAAAGGGGACTGAGCTGACGCTCCAACTCACACAGGTAGTCAGAATCAGAGACAGGATGATAATCCAATTCCCCGGCTGTCTTTTCAAAAGCACACAATCTTCCCCAAAAGTCATGATCTAAACCAAGGTGCCTACCTGTTCTCGCAGCAGCCTGGTCCTGTGTGCTGTGGCTGGGGGTCAGCTCACCTCTGGGGAGCGCTCAGCTGGAACCTCCCACTGGCTGTTCCTGCCAGAACGATCTTGGTGCTCTGCTCCTCAGCCTCTGAGACTTCCTGTCCCTTTCTTAGAGCAGTATTTATGATTACACAGGATGTGAATTTTGCTGTACTTACAGACAGTTGATATATAAAAAGTGCCTCTGCTTCCTCTTTCTAAATTCTGAGGTCTGGAAAAATGACACAAGATAGAAGTGACATATGAGAAAAAGACCTTTGTGCAGACTAGTGATTTGTACGGTCCCAGTTAAAATTCATTTTCCCTACTCCTACATAGAATTATGTAAGTCATCTAGTTTTGCTTAGCCTGAGTTTTCTTGTCTATTAAATGGCGGATGGATAATAATAATTCCACTCTGTGGATGTTGGGAGAATTAAAGAAAAAAGATGCAAAGAGTTTATAAAAAGTAGACACTTAATAAATATTGATAATAGTAATGTTAATTTTGAATTTTGGAGAATCTATTCTCTCACTTTCCAGGTTCTTGGTAAGCTGAAAGCAACCTGTGGAAAATTCCGTGTCTCCTTGTTACTTCTTTTGGGTGTTTCCATTCTCCGTCTTTGGCCTCATGCTCAGGGAAGTCCAGGCACATCTTGGGAAAGACGCCAGTGGACTGGAGTTAGAGGCAGAGTCATCAGGCTCCACACAAACTCATATTTAGGGAAGTATTTGTTGTTGAGGGGACACTGTTGCCACTTTCACATCCCTTTTAAGGCTTCTTGTAGACTAGCCATTGTTCAGAAGGGTAGGGTTTAAGATGGCTCTGGGACGTGCAGCAGCTGGTGGCACAACATGCTCCATATACAGTCTCCGTTTCCTGAAGGGTGGCAAGGCTGTCCCCTAAGAGAGGAGCAAACCTAAGCCTGGGAGATTTAAATAACTCATAAAGTACTTGGAGGGCATTTTAGTCCAGTTCTTCTCCAAATGAGGTGATATTACTGAAGGAATCAGCCCCCAGTCACATGTCTAGTCTGTGGAAGAGGCAGGAATCTAATTCACATCTCTTGGCACTGAGGTCTGGGCTTGCTTCATGGCAAGAATCTGCCATTTGGTCAACATCTTTTTTTTTTTTTTTTTGAGATGGAGTTTTTTGCTCTTGTTGCTCAGCCTGGAGTGCAATGGTGCAATCTCAGCTCACTGTAACCTCCACCTCCCAGGTTCAAGCGATTCTCCTGCCTCAGCCTACCCAGTAGCTGGGACTACAGGTGCCCATCACCACGCCCAGCTAATTTTTGTATTTTTACAGGAGACAGGATTTCACCATGTTGGTCAAGCTGGTCTCGAACGCCTGATCTCAGGTGATCCACCTGCCTTGGCCTCCCAAAGTGCTGGGATTACAGGCGCGAGCCACTGCACCCAGCTTAGTCAACATCTTCATACCCACAACTAGCATTGTCTTTGCTTAAGAAAACTTCCACGATCCAGACCTTCCTCTGGGTCTATGACCTGTTTTGACCAAATTGTCAAAGAACCTTGGTCATTTGGGCTTCTCTCACACTTCTTCTGAGTCTGAGAAGGAACTCGTGAGAAAATCTGTTACATATCCAGTTCGTTTTCTCATAAACAAAATTTGAAAAAAGATTTTTCAGAATTGTTATGAGGATTAAGTCAAATAACATAAAAGTCCCCACTATAGAGCCTGACATAAATGAACCATTAAGAAAATCTGGTATTTCTTGTCTGACATCTTCTCCCATCCCCTTTAGAGAAAAGTGTATTTATCTCTAGATTGATCTCTGATCTCTAAGTGTAATCTGTGTTTACTCTAAATTCATGCTCTTGTCCACTGATGGGAATCTCCTCAGCCCTTTGCAAACAGTCCTGGTGCTCTAAACAGGCAAGTGACTCACAGTCCTAGCGCCTACTTCAAGGATATGATCTCCCCGCCATCCCCACCCCAAGCAGACCATGAAGCTAGTGAAATGGAAATGCGTCTTATATGTCAGAGGACTCTGCCAGCCTTGGACAGGCTAACTGTATTTTTTTTCTCTAGCAATGGAGATGATGGGCTCAGGCTAGGGCACAAGGTTTGGTTATCCAGAGAGAGATTCCTTGGAGCAGCGTTCACAGACCCCCTTGATGTTTGACTTGGTTATTTGTTCCACTCACAGAATTTTCTCCCTGTTTCTTAGAATCTCACATCATGCCAGCAGAATGAAAGTGAATGGATTTCCCCCCAACTTCAGCATTTTACAGGTGGGGAAACTAAAGGCCAGGGGTTGCTTAGGGAGTTAGTAGTGTCTGGGGTGGTGGCTGGTTCATGCAGTTTCTATCCCTATATTATTTTAGTGTTTTCTTTATGCCTTTGCAGTTCTTTAATACACAGGTAATGACTCTTTCTAGCAAGTACTCTCTGCTAAAATAACAGGTTTCTGTCTTTTGGCTGATAACCTGAATTACAGAGAGGTTAAGTAACGTACCCCAAGTCATACAACCTAGTAATTAGTGAAGTCTAGATTTGAATCCAGGTAATCTTAATTCAGGGACTGTGCTCTTAACTGCTATATTATTACTTCCAGGACTTGCTTTACTGGTCATCTGGACTTGAACAGTAAATCCCCAAACCTGGCGTGAGACCCTACCTTCCAAGTGAAATACAAACAAATGGTTATTTCCTGGTGCTCTTGATATCAGAGTAAAACAGAATTGCTGGGACTCACCATTCAGTGATGATGAATAGGGCAAAATAATGCAATTATCTCAGATGGGGATGAGGCTGAGCATCTCTAGCTTTGTATAACTGGAGGCTACACATGACAATGGGCGTGATGGGATGACTAAGCATGGGGGAGTCTCTTTCTACACCATCCTCAGCAGCTCTGCCAGGTTTCTGCCTCTCTTGGTCTCTGCCTCTGCTGATCTCGCCATGCACAGAGCAGGCCTCGCGTGGTACTTCACAGATAATCTCCTTACTGAAGAGGTGTAGGGCAAAACATTCCTTTAAAAAATTCCACACGAAAAATATTCCTCACTTTTCATTGAAATACCATAGTTTGAGTGCTTCTTCTGTGCCAGGCTGTGTTCTAGGTGTTTGGATTGCATCCATGAAGAGAAGAGACAAAACCACCTTCCTCTGTGGGGTTTTCATTCTCCTAGAATGTTAAAATAGAACAGTGAGGAAGCATACTACATAGTCCTAGTAATAAGCCTAGTAACAAGGTGAATAAACCAGTGGAACAGAACTAATGTTAAGAATAGCATTTTACTCAGGATTAAGAAACTCAATCAAAACCGCTCAACTACATGGAAACTGAACAACCTGCTCCTGAATGACTACTGGGTACATGATGAAATGAAGGCAGAAATAAAGATGCTCTTTGAAACCAATGAGAACAAAGACACAACCTACCAGAATCTCTGGGACACATTGAAAGCAGTGTGTAGAGGGAAATTTATAGCACTAAATGCCCACAAGAGAAAGCAGGAAAGATCTAAAATCAACATCCTAACATCACAAGTAAAAGAACTAGAGAAGCAAGAGCAAACACATTCAAAAGCTAGCAGAAGGCAAGAAATAACTAAGATCAGAGCAGAACTGAAGGAGATAGAGACACAAAAAACTCTTCAAAAAATCAATGAATCCAGGAGCTGGTTTTTTGAAAAGATCAACAAAATTGATAGACCACTAGCAAGACTAATAAAGAAGAAAAGAATCAAACAGACGCAATAGAAAATGATAAAGGGGAGATCATCACTGATCCCACAGAAATACAAACTACCATCAGAGAATACTATAAACACATCTACGCAAATAAACTAGAAAATCTAGAAGAAATGGATAAATTCCTGGACACTTACACCCTCCCAAGACTAAACCAGGAAGAAGTTGAATCCCTGAATAGACCAATAACAGGCTCTGAAATTGAGGCAATAATTAATAGCCTACCAACCAAATGGCTCTCATGGGGTGAATAAGCTTTAACATATTGAAACGAGGGGAGTTTTCCCTTATCCCCCTTGCAGGGCGTGTGATGGGGGTGTGGCTCACTTCTTTGGTGCCCCACAGCTCAAACCCCTAAGGGAAGCATGCAGACGGGCAGGTCGTGGGCAGCGTGGGCTCCGACTCCATGGCAGCATCTAGGGTTGAGTGTTTACAGCTCCCGAAGCCCAAATGGGTGTGTGTTACAACGTGCTCTTTCAGCTTAGCCATCCGTAGGCACCTGGCTTTAATCAGCTCAATTAGACCCTCTGCCTTATCGCAAGGACAGAGGGCTTTCTGTATCCCAGGGTTCTTGCCCAAGTGTACCAGAAAAATCAGATCATATGTGGGCTTGGAGAGTGAGTGCAAGATTTTATTGAGTGGTGATAGTAGTTATTAACAGATGGATGGGGAGCCAGAAGGGGGATGGAGTGGGAAGGTGGTCTTCCCCTGGAGTAGGGCTGCTCAGCAGCCTGGCTCTCCTCCAACCACCCTCAGCTGAATTTTCTTTGGCATCTGCTTTGTTCTGCCATCGATGGTCTGCCAGCATCTGTTGGTGTGTTCTTCTGCCAGTGTGTTCCTCTTGACATCCAGCCACTTGTGTGTGTATACCCACTAGGGTCTCAGGGTTTTTATAGGCACAGGAGGAGGGGCATGGCTGGCTTGGAAATGCAACATTTGGGCATGAAAACAGGAGTGCCTGTCCTCACCTTGGTTCGTGGGCAAAGGCCAAGGGTGGAACCTCGCCAGGTACACCGCCCTTCTCTACTCAGCACTTCTTGTCCCTCTCCCATATCAATATGTTGATGGATTTATTTAAAAAACGGTTCTCTAACCTAGTGTGAGAATCCTGAAACTGTTCTGAATATCAATCTGAAGATGCAAATGATAGACAGTTAATGCTTGTAAGGCCCATAGCTATGGAGACATGGTTGACCCTAATCATGAATTTTGCACATTCATTCTCGAAAGCCCACCTGAGAATGGTGACAGTGGCACATAAGAGAAAAAAGGAGGAAAAGAACAATAAAAAGGGCACAGACAAAGATACCTATTATGTATTTAGGGGCTCAGAAAACAATACCCCAAACCAATACCTCAGAAGCAAAAGTTTTTCTCTGACTTTCTTTCCTGTCTCTCAGTCCTATCTTCCTTTGAGGCTAGCTGTATAAACAAGAATCCCTCTCCAAGGTGGGTCATAGAAACCAGACACCCCTCTTGCCACAGCCAGCCATAAAACCTAAAAGTATTACTCTAACTCTCCTTCCACTCTATCTGTGTAAAACTGGTCATAAAGAAATCATCTGAGCTATCTTGTTTGACTGTAGGTCATAAGGTGCCCATTCCAGAGATGGTCCTGTCCTGCAACCAAAAGGAAGGAATGCAGCACAGAGAGGCCAAGAAAAACCTAGACAGACGGGTCTTGCTCAGTTTCTAACTCAGCCTATTAGCATTAGATTATATCCAGTCATATTTCTACAGGGCTGTCCTTACTTTGTTGAACCTAAGCATACAAATGGATAATTTCCCCTATATTTTTTGGGTCTTCATTGTGAAGGCCCTCGTGTCTATGTGTTGAATAATTTGTATGCCTTTTCTCTAATTAATCTGCCTTGTGCAAATTGACTTTTCAGGGAACCTTCAGAGGGCCAAGGGAAAGCTATCTCCTTGGCCCCTGCAATATTCTTTTTTTTTTTTTTGAGACAGAGTCTTGCTCTGTCGCCAGACTGGAGTGCAGTGGTACGATCTCGGCTCCTTGGCTCACTGCAACCTCTGCCTCCCGAGTTCACGTGATTCTCCTGCTCCAGCCTCCCGAGCTGGGACTACAGGTGTGTGCCATCATACTCAGCTAATTTTTTTGTTAGTTTTAGTACAGATGGGGTTTCACCATGTTGGCCAGAATGGTCTCGATCTCTTGACCTCGTGATCCGCCCGCCTCAGCCTCCCACAGTGCTGGGATTACAGGCGTGAGCCATGAGCCATCGTGACTGGCCCTTGGCCCCTGCAATATTCTTGCCATTCTTGTAAAGACTCTTGGAAGCTCCAATAAATTCGAATCCCATCTCTTAGCAATAGTCATTTAATTCATCAAACATAGAAACATTTACAGGCAACTGTGATTCTTTAGTCTGTAATAAACTTGGAGAGAGGTCAGATAACTGTCTTTTAAACTGGGGTTTAAAAGACACTGGGATTGTGTGTAACCACAACATATGCCTTGCTAATCCTCTCTAGTACAGTCTCCCAAAGGTGTCTTTATCTCCAGGATGACATCCTGGCTATTTTATAGGTTTGCATTTTATATCTATAAAGTTTGCTTCATCCTATTCCCTCCTTTGTACTACCACTGATCTAAGCCTATTAAAATTACAATTATTTCTGTCTCCCAACAGCAGCTGATCTGCACTACTGCCCAGTAATTTCTCGAAATCAGAAGGACTTAATTCCACTTTCCTGATCCTCAGAAATCGATTATATTCTTCAAGTTCCCATCCCATTTCTGTCACATTTGTCCATAAGATAATCCCATTTGTAGCATCTCTAAGACCTCAGACTGATTGAATTTAACAAAACAATTTGTTCCAATAATTTGCCGTAATTGGGAGAGCTAAGTGAATTTTATGAGTTCTCTTTCTTTTTTTAAAAAAAATGGAATACTATTAACACTTTCTGTTAAAAAGGGCTTAGTATAAAAGGGTTTCTTAAAACTGGCTTGGGACCAATATGTGTTTGTCTGTTTTTTATTTCTCCAGATCATGCTTTACTTCCTCAGCGAAAATGCCATAGTTCCTTTTTTTGTTCATTTTCCCTTTTTTCCCCTAAAAGTTTCTGGTGCCTATTATTATAAATGTTAACAAACTCTTAGAAGTATCTAGAAATCAAACAAAGCTCCATTAAATGTAAGAGACTTCACAATCATGTTATTTTCCCTCCCAAGGTAGACAAAAATGCATTTTCCTTTTGTTTATTCCACCAGGGGTAGCTCAGAAAAAAGATACCTTATTAAATTATAGGTTCTATATCCTTAATTCTTTATAGCTCTGCTCACTATCCACAGCATAGAAGAGCTTCTTTTACTCACATATCTTCCTGGAAGGTATGTGAATCATTTCTGTGACATTATGTGGATTCTCCGTGTCAAGGAGGGTCTGTTTATTTTGAACTGGCAGTTCTGGAAGTATGTACACATGACAGTCACACATCTGATTACCATACATTATTGTATGTGCAGAGAAAAACTAGGAAGCCAATATTTAGTTAATGGCTAAAGAATCTACCTGGGCTAAAGTGACTGCTAGAGACCTGGGTAGACACACAGAGATGAGCAGAACCCCCATGCCCCCCAAAACCACATAAAATACACAAATATATATGCAAACAAAACAATCCCCACAAACAAAACCCAACACAAATAATACTCTGCTGACAAAATTCTTGGGTGAGTCATTGTTTACACAGCTGTTAGTTGTACAAGCTAGAAACTGAATCTGGTTCTCCATACTTTAAACTCACATTGTGCCAATCACAAAGGCTTCACAAAAACAAACTGAGATGTTCCTAGTCCTAGCAAAGGTAATATTTCCTAGGTAAACCTTTGGCTTCCCCGATAATTGGATTTGAAGGTAATTGTCTACATCTGTGTTCCACTGATGTCCAGCATCACCATAAGACATGTTGATGCAGTTACAAATTAAAGCATTTATGAGACCTTGAGAATCCAAGCTGATGAAATGCTCTCACCCTGGCCTTCATGAAAGAGCTCATGTTTGCAGTACTGATACATATTCCATTATTAATTAATCTTGCTTCCCTGAGGTATTAATAGTTCTACTGAGAATTGACAATAAATGGTAGAGAACAGGTACTATGGACCCCTGTAGGCAACACAGCATATAAGAAACAATGTTGGTCTTGGACTTATAAACTCTGAGTCTGAATCATAAATCTGGGTGAGTCACTGTGGCTTTCTGTAGATTAATTTCTATACCCATTAAATACTAGAAATCAATAAAACCAGGAGATTTTTAAGGTAATCCCAGCTATAACATTAAACAAATGGTGCATTCTAAATGGTGGGGAAAGGTGACCGAGGTAATTATTAGTGAAAACAATTTTAACCTCACTTTTAATATTAGAATAACTTGAAGTTTATTTGCTCATTTGTACAACTATATTCTTTCTAAAAATACCTATATTAGTATATCAATTTGAGATTGCATTCCTTAATGCCAAAGCTTCACCAGTTAGAAAAGCAGGCTTTTTCAAGAAGTCTAGGGAAACTGTCTAGAGCTAATTAACAAGACCTACGATATTGTAACCGCTCAGTGGGTTCTCTCTGCCCGCTTCCTAGACAGAGCCAATGTATCAAGACAGGGGAATTGCCATAGAGAGAGTTTAATTCATGCACAGTTAACTCTATGGGATACCCTCTAGACTTTTATTATTACTCAAATCAGTCTCCCCCAAAACTCAGGGATTAGGTTTTTTAAGGATTATTTGGTGAGTAAGGGGCCAGTGAGTTGGGAGTGCTGATTGCTTGGGTCGAAGATAAAATCAGAGGGAATCAAAGCTGCCCTCTTGCACTTAGTTTCTGAGTGGGGGCCACAGGACCCAGATGAGCCAGTTTATTAATGTGGGTGGTACCGGCTGATCCATTAATTGCAGGGTCTGCAAAATATCTGAAGCACTCATCTTAGGTTTTACAATAGTGATGTTATCCCCAGGAGCGATTGGGGAGGGTGAGACCTTCGCAGCCTCCAGCTATATGACTCCTAAACCATAATTTCTAATTGTGTGGCTAATTGGTTACTCCTACAAAGGCAGTCTAGACCCCAGGCAGGAAGGGGTCTTGTTTTGGGAAAGAGATACTGTCTTTGTTTCAAACTATAAATCAAGTTCCTCCCAAAGTTAGTTTGGCCTAGGCTCAGGAATGAACAAGGACGGCTTGGAGGTTAGAAACAAGGTGAAGTTGCTTAGGTCAGATCTCTTTCACTGTAATAACGCTCTCGGCCATAATTTTGCAATGGCCATTTCAGTATCATCAGTGTTTTCAGATTCTCAGGTTTTTGTGCTCAGTTCTCCATAAGGTGAGCTTTCATCTCCATGGGAGCTGTATGGTAACAAGTTGGATAATCCATTGTCAGCTTTCTATTTGCCTTTTCTTTTGAAAGAATATGAAGAACAAGAAGGAAAAGAAGGATGGTGGCGAGAGGAGAGCAGTAGAAGGGAGGGGAAGGGCTATGCCTAAATAAGAAATTAGCCCATTCCCACAAATTCCAGCAAAATTCTTCTTAGGTCTCATTAGCGAGAACTATGTCAAACTGCCATTTTTATACACAAAGAAGGCTGGGAAATACCATCTCTTAATTGTGCAGAGTCCCACTTCTGAATAAAGTAATCATTCTTTTATAAGAAAAATGGGGAGGTCTGTTAATAAAAAGACAAATTATGTTGACTATTAGTCTGTTTTCACACTGCTTTAAAGAAATACCTGAGACTGTGTAATTTATAAAGAAAAGAGGTTTAATTGACCCATAGTTCCACGTGGCTGGGGAAGCCTCAGGAAACTTACAACACAATCATGGCGGAAGGCAAAGGGGAAGCAAGGGCCTTCTTCACATGGTGGCAGGAGACAGTGTGTGAGAGCGCAGGAAAAACTACCGCTTAGAAAACCATCAGTTCTTATGAGAATTCACTCATGATCACAAGAATGGGCATAGGGGAAACTGTCCCCATAATCTAATCACCTCCCACTAGGTCTCTCCCTAAACACCTGAGGATTACAATTCAAGATGAGATTTGGGTGGGGACACCAAGCCTAACCATATCAATGATCGACATTGAATGTACAAGATAATTTCTATTGGAGTGTGTGCATTTATCTTGGTGAACAGGATTCCTTGCATGTTTCAGATAACCCAATTGTGAACTTACTCAAAGATTTATCTGAAAATATTTGTTCTTAGAGCTCCCAAGATGGTGGTGGGCCGCTCCCAAGATGGCAGCAAGCCTTTTGTTCTCTGACCTGGGGTTCTTGGCCTCATGGATTCCAAGGAATGGAACCTTGGGCCATGCTGTGAGTGTTATAGCTCTATTAGAAGCCGTGGGTGATGGAAGAGAACTGTGGAACCCGGCGACTAGTGTTCAGCCTGATTAGGATGAACCCGGGGACTTAGCCATGCAGGAACAATAGCAAGCCTTTAGCCTGATCGGGAGGGGCAATGGGCACCTTGTTGGATCAGGAGCGCAGGAGACACCCTGCCAGATCTGGAGGGGTGGAAGTCAGCCGCCGGTCTGTGACGGTGGCAAACTGCAGTGGTGGACGCGAGTGATAGCTCTGCTGGAGCCAGAACAAACATGGACTAGAAGAGCGTGCAGTTGCAAGATTTAATAGAGTGAAAACAGAGCTCCCTTACAAGGGAGGGGACCCAAAGGGGGTTGCTGCTCCCTGCTCCAATGCCTGGGTTTATATCCCAATCATTTGTTCTTTAACACAAGTGTAAGATCTTGTCAGAAAATGGGATTCAGATTTTACCAACCTCTGACCCAATACACATGTGATTTGAGATTCTTTTTAATTGATACATGATCTTTGTACATATTTATGGGGTATATATAATATTTTGTTCCATGCATAGAATATGTAATGATCAAGTCAGGGTATTTATATTATTAATGTTGGTTAACATTTTTAAAAATTATTTTATTGATATAAAATGCCTTCCTCTTTAAGTGGCGTTCAGATAAAATCTTTTCATCACTGAATCCAGTATGAAACCGCCTTTGCAAAATTATGACTGAGACAGTGAAAGACATTTAACTTAACTGACTCCATTTTGCTTGTAACCTCCAAGCTGTCCTTGTTCATTCCTGGGAGTAGGCTGAACTAACTTTGGGAGAAATTTAGTTTATAGTTTACAGTTTAAACAAAAACGGTAACAGCCCTTTCCCAAAGCAGACCTCTTTCTTGCCTGGGAACTAGATTACTTTTGTAGGACTAACATTAGACACAAGATTAGAAATTATGGTTTAGGAGCCACGCAGCTGGAGGCTACAAGATTCTGACCCTTCCTAAACTGTTCCTAAGAACAGTGCTTGAGATATTTTGCAGACCCTGATGGATTAGCTGGCACCACCCAGATCAATAAACTGGCTCATCTGATTTTGTGGCCCCCACCTAGGAACTGACTCAGCACAAAAAAGCAGTTTCAGGGTAGGTGAGGTGGCTCACGTTTATAATCCCAGCACTTTGGGAGGCCGAGGTGGGTAGATCACCTGAGGTCAGGAGTTCGAGACCAGCCTGGTGATTCTCCTGCCTCAGCCTTCTGAGTAGCTGGGATTACAGGTGCCCACGACCATGCCCAGCTAATTTTTTTTATTTTTAGTAAAGACAGGGTTTCACCATGTCGGCCAGACTGGTCACAAACTCCTGACCTCAGGTGATCCATCCGCCGTGGCCTCCCAAAGTGCTGGGATCACAGGCATGAGCCACCGTGCCCGGCCGCACAACTGTTCTTTCTAAGCATCCTCTACAGGGCTAGCTCTCCCCTGCTTCTTGTTTGAAATCTAAGATGTTACTACTGTCAGCTAACGAAGAGTTCCTCAGTCACTTTAGTAATTAAAATATAGACTTATGCAAAAATCAAAATCCAACTGTCATTCATATTAAAATTTCTTCTTTCCCTCAGTTTGGCCTGCTTTAGGCAGGGCACCTGACATGTAAAGTGGGGGCCGGTGCTGTTTCTTCTCTAACTCTTCCCCCTGAGGATTGCTAAGAGGGATTCCTGATCCTCACAGAGTCAGGGGCAGGAATGAGGAGAGAGGGTCAGAAAAAGTCTTTCGCGATTGGCTCTTTCCCAACTCGATGTCAGTGCTATGCAGGCTGGTGGGTGTTGAATGCATCTGTGGTTCCATCACTGGGATTCCTTGGCTGGGCTTCCCTCAGTATCCTCATGGACTTAGCTGACAGCTGACGATTCATCCTATGTCCTGTCCCTGGATGTCCATCAGAAAATCTCCAGCCTCATTCTCTTCAAGGTCTCCTTGCTCCCTCCTGTTTTCTTTTCAGAGCAAGCTCTAAGAACATCCATGTAGAATCTCTTTCACACAGCGTACAGGTGGAAGTGCAGACCACTCCCACACAACCTACTCCTCTTGCTTAATTGTGCCACCATGAGAGCCACTCCAGGGTGGCTAGATGATTCCTGCCTCCTGGTCTTCATGCCCTTTTGTGGTTATTTCCCTGTAAATATAGGCAGGATCTGTGACTTGCTTTGAATAACCAGAATCCTGCAAAAGTGACAGGATGTATGGGATTTTGGGTATGTGATTACATGATCATGTCACAGAAGACTGTAAACTCTGTCTTACTGGTGTCTCATTCTCACCATTGCTGGCCTTTAGAAACTAATTTGTCATGTTGCAGTCTTGATATGGTAAGAGAGTATAGGCAGCCCTTAGGAATTGACAGCGGTCTCGAGCCAATATCCTACAAAGACCTCGAGCCAACACCTGGCAAGAAATGAGACCATTTATCCTACAACTGCGAGGAACTGAATTCTAGCAATAACATTGTAAGCTTGGAAGTGGATCCTTCTCTAGTCAAACCTCGTTTGAGACCCCACCCCTGCCAATACCTTAAGTGGAACCTGGTGAGAGAGACCCTGAAGCAAAGAACTCAGTTGAGTCATGCCCAGAGTCCGGACCTGTGAGATAACAGGTGTGCTGTGTTAAACCTCTATGTTTGGGTGATTTGTTATATAGCAATAGATAAAAACACTGGCCACAGAGTAGACAGTCCTGGTCTTAGCATTTTTTGGTTTCTCCTAGTGTGTTGGACTCAAATTTCTCATTTTCCCTAAACTGCAGAGGATCTACAACATGATCCCCATGCGGTCCCATTCCAGCCTCTCTCTCTGAGCTGGAGATGAGGGGGAGGTTCCTCCTTCCTTCTCCTATAGTGACAGGAGGGAGGAAACTACACAAAACATCAACAATGTCCTTCTGATGAAATTCTCCAGTACAGTTTCCAAATGACATTCTGTTTCTAATGAAATCCTCTTCCTTCAGTCTTACTCAATTTCTTACCCTTTTACTCAATCTTGAAAGTTTTATAAGCTGGTTGAGAAAACCATGTGTGGCTCTTTTTTCTTAATTTCTACTTGGGTGAATGGGGTTTTATTGTGTAAATTGGGAGCGATTGTCATCTCCATGGCAAAACAAGAACAGGGGTGGTGGGTGTGGTCTATTCAGGTGCAGGCAATGAGAAGAAGCATGGTCTGTAGAAAATTTTACAACAATAACAAACTGCCATATGCTTTTTAGCATCCATTTGTAAACAATTCTAAACAGTATTGGTAACAGAATACTACTCTGAGGAACAACAACAAAAAAGATCTAAATTCTACTGGAATAATTACCTGCCCCGGGGGCTGACTCCTCCTTCTGCCCTGCCCCTTCGCACAGTTCTGTGTCATTTCTTGTCTTTGGGCCGCAGATGAAACTGAACAGAACGCCTCTCCTGTCTATGCTCTGTTATGTATCTAGAGGGACAATTTAGCCTCTAGCTTTACACTGCCACATAGGGCTGAATTATATGGAAAAAGTAGTCCCTCAGGACACTGCTGCCATCTGCTGGGCAATTGTGAAAAGTACACAAAAAGTGGTTGGAGCCTCAGATTTGCATAGCTTTCTCCCAGCACACACTTATGTGAGAGTGTTTTGTGTGTGTGCATGTGTTTGTGTACATGCATGTGCCCCCGGCTATAAGAAAGCATATGGACCATTTAGCACTATCGAAGATATGAAGAATTGAGATGCATAATTCCCTCCACATCTTACCTTTTTCTTTGGTCTAGCAAGAGTGGTACCAGGAAGCCACTTGAGTGGTCTTGAGGATTCTAGGTGTGCCTGTGGGCAAGTGTTGGAGGGAGGAAGTGAAGAGGGTGTCTGGCTATGGAAGGGTAGTCTAGCTCTATCATCTAGCTCTGTCATCTAGGGAAGTGAGGCAGGGAAAGATGGAAGAGGAAGGAAAGGAAGCTCATAAGTCTTGATGAGATTACATTGTCAGGCTTTGTCCTAAGTGCTGGATGTATACATTTTCTCATCCTGTCACCACGGGGTACTATTACATTTGACTATCTTCATTCTGAAAACAGAGAGGAAGACCCCAAAAAGTTAAGGAAGTTGCTCAAGATATTTTTTTGTGTGTTTGAAGAAGTAAATAGGCTTCTGGGCAGAGTGCTCATACGTCTGGTCTGCTGGGTTGGATATCAGTGACCTTTCTGAGCCTACGCTGACCCTGAGTTTCAGGATCTGTAAATGGCCCTAAGCTCCGAGACTAGACTTGCCCACACCAGCAGCCTCTCTACCTTGGCTTTTGAAGCTGCGGCAGAAACAAATGCAGATGGGCAATTGTTATTTTCAGTGAGTGAACATGGGGGCTTCCTTTGCTTCTGTCCTTAAAAATAAAAATAAATCTTCCAAGCCAGCTGCAACTCTGCCATCATACTTAACCTAAAGACTGCAGTAGAATGTCAGCAACAGGTCATTGCAGGAACCTGAAACTTAGATCTTTGTTTCCAAAGTTTGGGAAACAATCATAGTGTCTGAACATGGGGTGAGAAGGGAAAGGAAAACTGGGTTGTTTATAACTCTTGGGAAACAAAAATGTGCTATATTTTCATGAGGTTTCTCCTCAGTTGCTTTCCATTTGTTTGAGAGGAAATCTACTGCTTGGTTAGTATGAAATATCTCTTAGGCAGAAAGTTTTCCATCCCATCGTTCTGGAGGGTATAGTTCCTTTGCACTTTATGACTCACACATGACGTTTTGTCCTGAAAAGAGTACTCACTGTTATTTGAAGGGGCTACAGTGAAACACACAAAAAAGGAGGAAGGCAGAAGGTCAAACGAGGAAAAACAACTATATATATTTGCCACTCAGGGACTTTTATAAATTGCAGAGCTGTATAACAATGGTACATTAAATAATAATAAAATAACTTTGAGGTTCATAGGAGACTTATATTTTCTTCTTTTTCTTTTCTATATTCCTTCTGAAAGGATCAGATATATAGAAAGGTGAGATGAAATGATTCAGAATAATTTATAATGTTTATATGCTAATTCCAAAACTTTATACACATAGATAAAAATGAAGAAAATAATAAAACAGATATCTACATACTTCCCCCAGTGATTCAAGTGATATTATCATTTTATGTGATTATTTAGATTCACTTTTTTCCTCTCTACAGAAATAAAATGCTGCAGGGAGCCCCAAAGCTCTCCCTGTCTCCTCCTCCCCCTGCCTCCTTCCCCAGAGGTATCCACAGTTAGGAGGGAACTTCCTCTGTCTCCAGCCTCACATTTCCTTCCAGCAGAACTTTCTATAGAGAAACACACCTGTTTCTTTCCTCTCCTTAACCTGATTCTCTTCAGGGAAGGAGGAATGCTGCACAAAGTTGCAGAGTTTGGAAGGAGGGCTTGGGCTTGTGTGGCTCAGCCCATCTGTGTTTCTTCATTTGTTTTGGAGACAGTCTGCCTACTAGAAACCACTATCATCTGCTCTTCCCTTCCCTTGCTAGGGTTTGGAGGTGCCTCCTCTTATGGGGGAGGCCCGGGGTGACCCAGCTCTGCCAGTGGCTGGTTGGACACATCAATTGAATTTCATTTGGCCTTGAACTGAAGGAATGCTTTTCCTTCAGCATATCAGGAATAAAGTGGTATTTTGGTTTTTCACGTGAGCATTTGCTGTATCTTATTTTGCAAGTCACTGTAAACAGGGGACTAGAAGAAAAGGGTATTATTTATATTCCTAGTCCCTTAGTTCCCCTAAAAACATATGTTCAAAGACTAGGAACTTTGAAAAATAAATTAAAACAGGTGCTTGGGGATATTGATGCATCTGACAGCGCCAGGAGGTAGACAATCCTAGGCAGACAGGGGCAGGAGTCCGGTGAACACCACCTTTAACCCAAAGAGAGTTTAAAGCCTGAAAGCCAAGCTACAAGTCTCAGATAAATCTGAAGCTGGATTGAGAAACTCTCTTCCCATTTGGCATGCTTTCCTCTGATTGGTCCCCAGCCTTCACCACCCTTCACCTATTTTACATGTACCTACACTTCCATAATTGGCCTTTTACATTGTCATGCCCACTTTTGAGTGGTGTCTTCATTTTAGCCTTTTTTGCATACTCAAAAACTAATCAGCCTGCACTCCTCCATTCTGAGCCCATAAAAGCCTGGGACTCAGCCACATGGGAACTGCCCACCTCTGGGTGAGAGAGACCACCTGACTTTGGGTGGAGGACCATCATTGTAAACCCCTCTCTGCTGAGAGCTCTTTTGTCACTTAATAAAATTCTTCCCTGCCCTCCTTGCCCTTCAATTGTCAACATAACCTCATTCTTGAACATGGGACAATAACTCAGGACCCACTGAATGTGAGTACAAAAAAAGCTGTAACACTATGGCCCTCTCCCCTTTGCCAGTGGAGGGCAGCCACCCCATGCAACAGGAAGTAGCAGCAGGACCGAGCTAGTCTCAGAGGCATGGGCAGGATTAGGGCAATGGGACTGACAGAGCTGTTAACATGCTGCTGTTCATTGGGCTGCAGATGGCAGAACTAAAAGAGCTATTAGGATGCGGCAACACCCACTCTGGGGCTTCAGGGATATGGGCATCCCTGCTTGGGTACCACCGCGTTTCTCTTGTCTGGATGCCAGAGTCCACTGCGGGAGTTGCTTGTGACATGCCTGGTCCAGCTGCAAGCCCTGCACAGAGCCCACTCCTGTGCCAGTGCTTGAAATAGCTGGCCCAACCCCACACTTGCTCACTCACACACCCCTTCCCACCAGAGGCTTAGTGAACAGTTGCAATGGCCATGGGATCTGTGCTGGAGTGCAAGACAGGTGTGGCCTGCCAGGCTGAGTAGATAGGGCATCTCCTGCAGTAAGCCTGGGCCTGAGCAAAGCCTGGGCAGGGGTGTCACTGGCTGGAGGTCTTCACCTGGCAAAGAGGCCAAGAAAAATCCTGTGTTATATCTGTTGTAGCCTTGATTGGGTGATTTGAAGTCAACAATCAAGTCCAGTGTTGGTTCTGCATTGGTAACACAGTAGTATGCCATTTAAGGGGGTCATGGGACACTGGGAAATGAAGTGGACAAGCCTTGTTTGAACAATGGATGCTTTGGGAACACTAAGCATCTTGAAGAATCAATGTAAGGGGTATGTTAGGAAGACAAAAATGTCCAGGCCAGAAAGCAAAACAAACAAACAAACAAACAAAAAACAAACCAACAGAATATACTGTAATCAATGAACCACATCAACTTTACATCAACAGATATGGAAATGGATCCATTTAAGAAGCAGATGAATTGTTAGCAGCTTAGCCAAGCCTTCCAAAATGTGGGAATGCTTTAAAAGGATGCAGAATTCTAGGGTCATATATAAATCCTGCAGAAATAAATGCTCCAAAGAAAAGAAACATTTCTGTTTCTCTGTAGTACTACAGCATTTTTGTATGAAGCACCACACTCAGGCCTGACAGTTCAAAGGCCGAGGAGATGCTCAGTTCTAGAATGGAGCACAGTGGCACAGTGACTAGCTGTCCTGAGCCTCCAAGGGCCACTGGCTCCCTAGGCCCTCACAGGAGCTTTGGTTCAGCCTTTCTCTCAGAGGTGCTATTTGGCTGAAATTACAGTGAGGACAAGGGGGAAATTGTGCCTGTAAGGTTTGCTTTAGAAGCCTAAGTGAGTCCATTGAAGGAAACAGTGGCCATAGCTACTGTGGCAAAGGACTTTTGTCACTAGAGACAGATCTCGCTTGATGCAACATGAGGATGCCAGGAACACAGAGACCAGAGAGGAAAAGAACATCAGGAGGTCTTGAGCAAGGCCAATGGGACAGAAGTGCCTCAAGAGTGACTTTGACACCTGGGACCACCACCAAATATCCAAACTTTGCAAAAGTACCACAATGTAAACCAAAAATAAAATTCTAAGGCCCCAAGTATCTGAACAGACTTCCTCCTCAGCCAGGGCTCTTTTAAAATGTAACCTGAAAGACTGGTTCAGGCCATGATGGGAAGTGAGGTTGAGACATGCCTATTTATACCTCTGCAGCATTAACATCAACACAGACTTTAAGTCTGATAAGGAACATTTTACAGCCATGGCTGGGAGTGGTGGCTTATGCCTGCAATCCCAGCACTTTGGGAGGCCAAGGCATGTGGATCACTTTAGGTCAGGAGTTGGAGACCAGCCTGGCCAACATGGTGAAACCCTGTCTTTACTAAAAATTAGCCAGGTGTGATGGCATGCACCTGTAGTCACAGCTACTCGGGAGGCTGAGGCAGGAGAATCGCTTTAACCCAGGATGTGGACGTTGCCGTGAGCCCAGATTGTGCCATTGCATTTCAGCCTGGGTGACAGAGGGAGACTCCATCTCAAAAAGAAAGAAAGAAAGAGAAGAAACATTTTACAACCTGCTACCTGGAGGTTTCATATGCATGATAAAACTTTGGTCTCCATAGCCTCTTATCTCAACCCAGACATTCCTTTCTATTGATTCCAGGTCTTTAAATAAATTCAACCAATTTATCAACCAGAAAATGTTTAAATTTACCTATAGCCCAGAAGCTGCCCCACCACTCACTTCCTGCTTCAAATTGTCCCACTTTTCTGGACCAAACCAATATATATTTTAAATGTATAAGATTGATATCTCATGCCTCCCTGGAATGTATAAAACCAAGCTGCACCCCAACAGCCTTGAGCACATGTTCTCAGGATCTCCTGAGGGCTGTGTCATGGGCCATGGTCACTCATATTTGGCTCAGAATAAATCTCTTCAAATATTTTACAGAGTTTGACACTTTTTATGAACAATAATGTCTCTAAGGCTCTAATGCTCTGAGAGGGAACGTAATATGCACACGCGAATTTCTCCATCCTCCAATGAAAGCAGCATGAAAAGGTGCCTGAATTCAGCGTCAACTGATTTTAAGACAAATCATTGATTCTGGAAATCTGGAGTTGATTGTCATCCTTGAGGTTGAAAATCAAGGTTTCTTTTTCTCCATCTACCCTCCTTCCTTTAGATACTCCTGAGTTACTGCTTTGGTGGTTGGAAATAATATCATAGGTCTAGATTAAGTATGAGGTCTAGAAATGTAATTTTCCCTGGGCTAACTGTTTAAGCGGCTTGATTTTGGTTTCAACTTCTCTATTTTGCAAATGTGAAACAGGTACTAAGAAAAGTTGGAATAATGCCAATAAAAAAAAAATCCCCAACCCCATACAAAATCTGAAGGAAGCATCTCTGAATGAAATGTAGCAAGACAGAAAAATGTGGCAGAATAATTTTGGGACTGTTTGCTTAACTCCCAAAGTAAAGGAGTTTAAGTTTTTATTTTATTTCTTCCTGGGAACCTGGAGAATTTACACCAAACTGTGTATGTATACAAATTGTGTGTGTATATGTATATGGTTGATAATGTAAAATTGGAAAGTTCATCTTATTTTGTGAATTCACCATGTGCCATTTTAGTGAACTCTGTTGGACAACATGGTTTAGCAGAATACAGAGTGAAAAACAAAAGAGAAATTAAACAATTTGAAATAAACCTTTATGCTAGAAAAGTTTTTAGATTTACAGAAGAGTTGTGAAGATGGCAGAGAGTTCTCCTGTGCCCTGCACTCAGTTTCTCCAATTATGAACATCTTACATTAGTATGATACACCATTAATGAACCAACATTGATAACTGACATTCATACTGTCCTATTCAGATTTCCTTAGATTTTGATCTAATGTTCTTTTCTGTTCCAGGATCCCATCCAAGGTGCAGCATTCCACTTAGGTGTCCGTCTCCTTAGGCCCCTTTAGACTGTGACAGTTTTTCATACTTTCCTTATGTTTTATAATGTTGAGAGTTTTGAGGAGTACTGGTCAGGTGTTTTGTAGAAACTCCCTCAGTTGGAATTTATCTGATATTTCTCTCATGATTAGACTGCTGTTTGGGTTTTGTGGAAGGAGATCACAGATATAAAGAGCCAGTATCATCACATCCCATCAACAGCCCACACTATCCACATGACTTACCACTGTTACTCTTAGTCACTTGGTTGACGTAGTGTCAGGCTTCTTCACTGTAAATTTACTCTTTTTATTCCCCTTTACATTCTGTATTCTTCGAAAGGAAGTCACTATTCACAGCCCAGACTCAAGGGGTGGGGAGTTACGTTTGTGAATCCAAAGCCCGATGGCCTGGATTTTGCCACAGGCTCCACTCAGTGAACTGAGAGGTTGCTGAGACCTGTGATCCAAACAGCAAATGGAGTCAATGGGGTCCAGGAGAAGGGTGGGGTGGGTGGCCCTTTGGAGGTCCTCCTGAGTGTCCTGTTGGTCGGGGTCCAACTCCATAGTAGTGGCCTTTATTGTAAGCCAGTAGATGAATACTTTCAGGATATCTACATGGGGTATTTGGGATTGCTGCCAGTAGTCAAATAGGTCTACAAATTGCTGCTTTTTTGTGTGTGTGTTTTTTTTTTGAGGGAGTGGGGAGGGAAAAAAAAGGTCAAAATCTTGACAATCATCTTTGCAATGAAAGGCTTTGCTCCTTTCTGAATTATGCCCAGGAGTTTTATTAGTTTCATTTGGGTATCATTAGGTCCTTGTATCTTGTCTGTGTTAAAGGCCTAGCTGTGTTGCTGCATGTGGATCAACAGGGTGTCTAGTCCTTGTTGGGCAGTGACTTTGTCTGAGTCCACCAAGGTACCATCAGTACAGCAGAAGGACAGAGCTCTCTTCAGGGGTGGGACTGTCTGTAAACCATAGCCCATCTCTGTATGGCAGATAGCCGGGAGCTTAGGTGGCCTTACATGGCAGATAACTGGGAGCTTAGGTGCGTGTGCTCTGCTGTATTGGTGGTGGCTGTTTTCAGGTCACTGTGAGGGACAGGGTCTACTACAGTGATGTGGCCACGTGGTGCCCCTCTCCCTCACTAAGTTCTACAGGATTGCCTTCTTTATCATGCTAATCTCTGAAGTCTGCAGTGAAATATTATTTAAACACCCATACATTCTCAGTATAATTACAACTTGGTAATGATATATGTTACACTGTGGGATTATATTTCCTTCTGTTTTAAATATGATTTTTCAGAGATTGAAAAATATCTGAAAATTTTCCCATTTCTTATTGCTCTGGTTTGGTTTGGATCAAGATCTTTTAAAATAAATTTGTGAGCATTCCCTTTTTAAAAAATCTTCTGAATATTTTGAATAATATTTCAATTGTCTTTTTTTAGTATCACAAAACTCACTTCTCAGGGCATAGTGTTTTATTTATTTAGTCATTTATTTAATTTTATATGTATATTTTAAATGTCTTCTAATTATTAATATATTTAATATTTATTTTAAATAGTAAGTATTCTGTATTCAATTTTATTTTGATTACTAATATATCAAAGTTTAAATGTTTCATGGCATATTTTTCTTTCTACTCACCATGCTTTAATTTTAAAAATTTTTCTAATTTCTTTTATTCTATTAGCCTGACAAAATTTTGTTTAATTTTCTTCTTATTCCGTGATGGAAGATCCAAGAATTGCCCTATGGATTAAACAATTATAGACGATTGGTATCTAGGCCCTCAAATTTGTACCAAATATTAAGTGGGCTCCTAGAAGCTGCAATGTTTTAGTTCTCATGCTGGATGTGGTTGTAGAGAACAATGGACCAAGGCAATCTTCCTGGAGAACAGACCTGGAGGTGGCTCAATTGCCTGGCCAAGAAACACATGTTACTATTGAGACAGAGTTCCCTGTTTAGACAGAGCTCCCTTCATATTCCAATGCAGTGTTAAGTGCTTGAGGTTTTGGTCTTGATGTCCTCTTGGGAAAAGCTGAATGCCTATCATGTAGCTGTGATCATTGTTGGAAGTATGGATCAGAAGAGAGTGTCTTTGGGCATAGGGCAGACAAAGGAGTGACCTACAGCATGTGTTTGTTGCCTGCCCAGAATCCATCTTCCATTTTCGTCTTTCCAACAGTCTGTGAATTCCAACTGGGGATCCGTGTAATTCTGAGGACTGACTCTGCCCTTGCCTCCACTGTGCTCTGGCTCTAGGCTAAGTCAATCAGTGCTTTTCACCCCCACTTTCCATTGCAATGATTAAACCAGGTGGACATATAACCTTACATGGTCTCGTCAGAATGGTTATCAATAGTCTTGTTTTGAAACTTCAGACAAAAACACTATTCTTCCAAACTGCAGGATGATAAATGGATGTAAGGCCCATACTTGATGTGGAAATTTTTGCTAAGAGGTGGGAAATGGGCCTAAGCATGAAGCCAACACACAGTAGAGGGTAGAGCTAATACACTGCACAAGTGTACACAAGAGTATGGGCTGGAGTCTCCATGACATCTAAACATCTAAACCAGTAGTTCCTATCTTTTTTAAGTTTGCTTCAACTCTCTAGTATTCAGATACATTAGCCTACATATTTTGTTTAGATTTTCTCTGTATGATAATGTACTTCTCCCTTTTCATCCTCCATTTGCATTTAGAAACACAAAAAATAATTTATTTAATGTCACAAAGACCACTGTTTCTCCAGTTCAGGTTGCAATTTAGATAGGTAAATGTATTAGTCCATTTTCACACTGCTGTAAAAACATACCTGAGACTAGGCAATTTACAAAAGAAAAAGGTTTATTGGACTTACAGTTCCACATGTCTGGAGAGGCCTCACAAACATGGCAGAAGGTGGAAGGCACATCTCACAAGGAGGCAGACAAAAGGAGAGCTTGTGCAGGGAAACTCCCATTTTTAAAACCATCAGATCTCCTGAGACTCATTCACTATCAGGAGAACAGTGCAGGAAAGACCTACCCCCATAATTCAATCACCTCCCACTGGGTTCCTCCCACGAAATGTGGGAATTGTGGCAGTTACAATTCAAGATGAGATTCGGGTGGGGACACAGACAAACAATATCAGTAAATGATCAAAATCCTTTACTCTTGGCCCTGGAAATGAAGGGTGGAAAATGAGGAGGGAAAAATTAAGAAAGCAGGCCGTTCTTTGGAAAAATAATGGAAAAATGATTTGGAGAGAGGCAATAAAAATCTTTATCTGGATTAATATATGAAAAACACTGACACAACCAAGTAAAAATTTAGCTCACCTCCCACCAAAAATTGTGGCTCTTCCTGATGAATACTTAGACAAACAGTTTTTCTAGGCTGTAGGAAATTGATACTGAGTTGAGGGATCTTGATGAATACATCACAGGCTGTGGCATTTAATGCTACTATTGTGCACCTGATTGTGCAAAAGAAATATGTTAATACACTGCCTAGCATTGATATCAAGTAATTACACTGTCTACTATTGCTCCGTCATCTTATTTTGCTCTTGTTCCAAATTCACATATTTTTCCGTGTTGCTGTTGCTCTCTTTCCATGAAGGCATGTTTGAAAACAAATTTGCTACAGCAACAATTCTCTGCTTCACACAGGAGGGACTCCTAAGTGACAGCCACTGTATATGTGAACAGGGCTGCCATTTTTGTCCCACCTTTCTAGAGTTATCCTGGGTTTCTAGTCCAAATGAGCTACCATTCAGAATTATTTTATTCAGCCAATATTTATTAAGTATCTGGCGCATGTAGCACTATGCTAGAGACTAGCAATACCTGCAGAAGATAATGTCCCGCCCTTGAACACAGTACATAGGGAGCATCATGGGAGCACAAAGGTCAGATACAGTGGTTAAACTCCTCTTGGAAGAGGAGGCTCCATTGAAAATTAACATTCAAATCATGCTTTCAAAGAAGAGCAGGTGCTTGTAGCCATATGCATTCTAGGTAGAGGGATCAGTGTGCAGAGATTAGAGTTCTGAAACGGTTTGGCTTACTAGCAGACCTGGAAACACTTTGTTATTATTCTATTACAGAGGGAGAAGTGACAGATTCAGTTGGGAGAGAGATAAGATCCTGGATGTGCAAAATGAGAGATTTACAGTGCTTCAAATGCTTCCTGGAGACATTGGGCTTTGTCATAGAGACAATGTGTAGCCAGAGAAGGATTTAAGCAGCACAGTGACAAAATCCCATTTCTATTCCAAAGGTTCTTATTATAGTAGTGAATGTAAGAGTAAGGAAAGGCAAATAAAGGTCAGAAAATGCAACATAATAAGACAAAGGATGGAATATTAATACTAGGCAATAAAATATCTAAGGAAAATTCTTAAATATGACAAAGGAATTCATTTATAATAATATGTTGTTTAAAATCTTATGATCAAAAAATATAATATATTACTAATAAAAAATTTGCCTAAGACTATGAGAAACTAACAAAAACATAGTAATCATGAAAATTTTTAACAAATATAAGTTTTGACGAATGTAAGCCAAAAAATATGATTTGAATTATAAAATACTTGAAAGAATCAACACTAAAGAAAAGAAAGCATGCTTTTTAAGAATCCTTGGTACATTGGCAACAATTGGCCATATGTCCATCCCAAATAAAACTTCACTATATTAAAAAAAAAATACAGGCCCTGTTAACTAATCAATTGCAATAAAACTAGAAGTAAATAATGCAAATATTTGTTACCATAATAAGATTAATTTCAAGCCCAATGAATAGTTATAGATTTGTAATTGTTAATAACCAGGTTAAACGTCTAAAGTGAATATATTTTGTTCATATTAAAACAAAAATATAAAATATTTGGTAATTCACCTAACTGAAAACATGAAGAATTTATATGATTAAAGATACATATTTTTTATTTAGGAACATAAATGGACACTTGACTGTACTGACATATTTCTGGTTGTCAATTATTCCAAATTTTTTTCAGATGTAATATAATGTACTTCCAAATAAATCCCTTGTGGAACTTGACTTAATGATTTTTATGTTCATATGGAATGAGCCTGACTAGCCAAAAGCATTTTATTTTATTTATTTATTTTTTTGAGATGGAGTCTCACTCTGCCACCCAGGCTAGGGTGCAGTGATGTGATCTCGGCTCACTGCAATGTCCACCTCCCAGGTTCAAGTGATTCTCTTGCCTCAGCCTCCTGAGTAGCTGGGATTATAGTCATGCACCACCATGCCCGGCTAATGTTTGTATTTTTATTAGAGATGGGGTTTCACCATGTTGGCCAGGCTGGTCTTGAACTCCTGATCTCAGGTGATCTGCCCACCTCAGCCTCCCAAAGTGCTGGAATTACAGGCATGAGCCACCACACCAGGCCCAAAACCATTTTAATAAAGAGTAGTGTTGAAGTAAGGATAGTACTGTCAGAAATTAAAATGCAGTGTACTAATACAAGTGATGTGTTACTTGTGTTGAAATAGACTGAATGACAAGAAAATGAGACTAGAATGCCCAGACAGTAATTATGTCTATATACAAATGTAGTACTACAATGAATGTAAATAAATGTTGAGTGTATTTTTAAAAATATATTTTAAATCATAGACAGAAATACAGTTAATAAGTAATAATCGAACAAGTGGTTAAATGTGTGTGTGTGTGAGTGTGTGTGTGTGTATTGTAAACTCAAAAGTATCTGAGAGAAATGTGAAAGGAAAATATATTGGTATCCGCAAGTCACTAAGCCAAAATGAAAAGTCAAGCAGGGAATTTCTTAGGGCAAACCTTCCTTCCATTCTATTCCTAAAGTAAAGATACCCACTAAGATAAGCTACAAGCCTCCCTCAAGGAATTTCCTGTGGACAAGGGCAGACAGAACTCAAAGTCATGCCTCTGCTCACTGAGATAAATGCAGATGTGATTGCCTCCTATGGAAAGTCTAATCAGAAACTCAAAAGAATGCAGCCATTTGTCTCTTACCTACCTATAACCAGGAAGACCTCCCCTGCTTTGAGTTGTCCTGCCTTTCTGGGCAGAATCAATGTACATCTTACATATATTGATTGATGTCTCATGTCTTCCTAAAATGTATAAAACCAAGCTATGCCCCAAAGTGGGGGCTGGAGATGGGGATTCCAGGTCATAGGTAGATTGAAACATTTTCTGGCTGGCAATTGATTGAAAGAGTTTATCTAAAGACCTGGAATCAGTAGAAGGGAGTGTCTGGCTTAAGATAAGGAATTGTGGAGACCAAAGTTCTTATTGAAGACTCCTGGTAGCAGGCTTCGGAGTAAATAGATTATAAATGTTTCCTATTGGACTTAGAGAGACTCTTCCATCAGTCTTGTGGTCTCTGTTTTAATGTTAATGCTGGTAAGCTGTGCCTGAACTCCAAAGAAAGGATGGTATAATGAGGCATGTCTAACCCCCACTTTCCATCATGGCCTGAACTACTTTTTCAGGTTAATTTTGGAATGTACTTGGCCAAGGAGAGGGTCCATCAGTTCATTGGGGAACTTAGAATTTTATTTCTGGTTTAAAATATATACATTAGGTCCTGCCTCATATTACTTATACTATAACCCCAAATACATGAAAGACAAGAGTTGGAATAAATAATAAAATGTCAAGTGATTAAAAAAATTAGAAAAAAGAAGATGTCTGTTTCCTTGTTGTCATTTAGAGTTTGGAAGCAATTTCTACACATATAAAATATGTTTAATTATCCAAAAATTTCAGCATTTTTTAATTAACATAAAACTCTGATAAACAATTCAAAAGGCAAAGCCAAATTATAACAAGGGATAAATCTTTATAACATCTATAACAAGACACAAGAGAAAGACAGAAAAAAATATAAATGGATGAAGTGCATGACCAGACAATTTAACTAAAAGAAATAGACATGGCCATGCATTTATGCATGAAAAACAATGGATTTGAAAGCAAATAATTTATATAACAAAATAAACAAAAAGTGATGTGTGTTGAAATGCAAAAAAAAAACAAAACCAAAAAAAGCAAGCTGTTGGTGGAGAAAAGCTCCAAGAGTACTGCAAGAGAAACAGTTAAGATATGAAAGTCCCTGGGAAAGAGGAAGCTTGGAAAGGACATGCAACACTGCACTTTTTACATGATCAGCATGAAGAGTGTCGGAGTCCAAGTACCCAGGGAGGCTGTTTCAGTAAGAATCTGTGGTAGCTGTTATGCGGTCTTTTAGGGACTGGTAGTGAAACGCAAGTCCTGCTGTCTTTTGATTGTGTCTAGTCAGAATGCACAATTATGTCCATGGGGCAATTTCATGGCATGGAAATGGTGTATTTCCTTCAGGGCTGGAGAGACGGTCAAGTAAGGAAGACCGACGGAGAAAGTTGAACATCAAAGTTATACATCTTGACATCCTTTGTCCTTACTTGTCTTTTAAAAACCCGGGACAAGCAAACTCCAACACTGGGTTTCTCCTGTACCTGACATTTGGAATCTTGTATTACTGGTTCAGAGAAAGTACTGAAGAGGCCTCAGTGCACAGGCTCAGGACTGGTCCTGTAACAAAAGTGATCAGATGACACCCAGGTCCAGCTGATCTCAGCCAATGACTCAGGGTTGAACCTAAATATGGAAAACCACAGAATCAGGACTATAGCTGCCTACCATGCCCTGATTATTTTCCTTGGCCCAAGTGAACACCTTCTAGCTTTTCATTCATTAGAAGAGAAAGAATGTTTTTTGTTTGTTTGCCTGGCAGCCTGAGAAGTAATAAACTGAGTCAGCTTCCGAAAGCCTTGGAGAGTAACAATGACCTCCACGTTGCTATCCCTCATGGACCCTTAGGAGGATCATGGAATATTCTGCCTATCAGCCATCACCCAGGGCTTTCCTTTAAGAAGAAAAGCCAAGGGATTGGAGGTGCGTGGCCTAGGTGTAGCACATACTAGGAGGCAGAAGGTGTACTTTGGATCCATGATCCAGATGTTGCCCAAACCCTCTTGGTATGGAATATGGGAGCCAAGCAGACCTAGTGTCTGTAATGGCTCAAACCACTCGGTACCCCACTCTGCCTAGTGGAGAGTCTAGTGGATACAGTAAGTCATCCCTCTGAGCCTCAGCTTTTTCATCTGCTAAATGTAGAGATGATTACTTATGTTTGAAAGGTGTTTGTAAGGATAATTGAGAATATTAAAAGCTTATCATAAGTTGATTCTCAAGATAATATTAAAGTGCTTTAATTTCAAAAAGTGCTTTTTGTGCCATCCTAACTTTATTCCACTTTTTTATCCACCCCCACCCCATTCTTTGCACTCTGGGTAAATTGAAAGAAATCTTTTAGACTTTGTCTAATTGTTCTTCACTCCTATTCTTCTCCTGAGTATAGAAGCAGACCTCAATTCTGTCCATTCATTTTGAAGCTCTTGGCCACCATTTTAAAACCAAGTCAGATAAAAATCCTGCGTATCCCATAGCCATCTATATGCCTTTAGGGCAAACCACCTGCTGTTCTCAAGTCTCAGATGACAGGCTTCCTGGAGATACCATGGTGAATCCCCCAGGTTACTGGGCATGTTGGCCATGTTTTGAATCAGTTTCTCTTCATGGAGTACCTAGCTGTTGCATGGGGCTGGAAGAGGTTTTGGAGCAAATGAGGATTTCTTGCCAGGGTTACACCCTGGTGTTATCTGAAGCCTTCTGGACTGACCCCAGCCTCTGACTGCTTGACCCAGCATCAGCAACAAGATATCCAATTTTCTATTGCAAATTTCCTCCTTTTCGATCTGCGACTGCCACATCTCTTATCCTGTGTATGCAATGCTGCACGGATTTTTACAGTGCGGGGAAATAGTCCTGTTAGGAAAGATCAGCAAATGCCATATAAACTGGGAATATAGCTCAAGGGAATGCCATTTTTGTGATTTTCTAGGAGCAGAAGGTCTCCCTGAAATGAGCAGTACTCTTTCTACCCTTCATCTGGCAAGCACATGGAATTTCCAGGTCAACAGCATCACCCAGTGGAATAAGAATCCTCTCCATGGGGCACACTGTCAGTCCTTTGCTGAAACACTCTAGCTTTTCAGATTTCCTCCCTTTCTGCACCACTCCACAAGAGACCAGGCTTTATGCCCCTTGTGTGAATGGAAAAAAACTCTACCTTTAACCATTAGGAGAAAAATGTCCTCCAATTTTAGTTCTGAGACTGTCCCGTTAGCAGGAAAACCACCATTTGGTTCCTAGATTTTTTAAAGAAACCTCTTCTGCCTTCAGTTAGAATGGTACTTAAATGGTAAGGGGATTTTATGTCCAGAAGTTAACCTGAATCACTGTCTAAGAGTAAACACTTTATCATGGGCCATAATAGCAAAATGTAGAGTTCAATCTAGTACACCCCTCCCATTAAAGGAGCCTTGCCCAAATGGAACTATTACATAGCCTTTTCCAAGATCCATCTTTTGGGGAGCCATGCAGATCATACAAGTCTAGGGAGTCAAAGGGGAATCACAAACGGAGAACTAGGGCTGCATGGGTATGCATGACCAAGCCCATTCCTTAGTTTCTCCAGTTTCATGGCTGGGGTGGGGCGTTATGCCTGCAACCATGGGCAGCACATTTAACAAGTTGCTGGGACCCCAGGAAGCAAGGAGAGAAAACAGTAGGGTGGATGCCCTCACTGTCTTCCCTTCCACCCTGTGTCATACCGAAAGGAATGAGACTAAAGAGATGCCTTTTTTTTTTTCCTCACTTCTCTTTCTAGATTCGTAACAGATTGTCTTTGGCCTGAATTTCCTCTTGAGTGCATTCTAGAGCATTGGGACTCCTCTGACCCTGAGACTTTGAAGAAAAAGCATCTTATATTCCATTGTACAAGGGAGTGGCCTTCTTACCATCTTGGGGATGAACAGACTTGGCCCATTGTGGTGGAGCCTTGATTTTAATATTATCTGACAATTAGATCTTTTCTACAGATGGGAGGGCAAATGATCCAAGATCCCCTATGTACAGGCTATCTTTGCCCTGCAAGATAACCCAGACTTGCAAGCATTGCACAATCAACCTAGCTCTTTTAGCAGCCATATCAGGCAATCCCATAGGAAATGACTCCCCAAAACTAAAGCATATTCCAGGGGAACAATCTGAGACAGCTATTGAGTGTCTCAACCCTTCCAGTCTCCCTTATCTGGGACCCCCACTAACCATGCCACCAGCTCCTCCAGCTGCACCATCTCTAAAACTACCCACTTTCTCTGCTTTACTCTTACTCCTACAGGAAATGCCTGATGAAAACTGTGCTATTAGGATTCACATTTCCTTCTCATTTCAGGACCTTCGGCAAATAAAGGGAGACTTAGGCCAATTTTCTGATGACCACCCCAATAGGTATATAGAAGCTTTCCAAACTTTAACTCAGGTGTTTGCCCTCACATGGAGGGATGTTATGCTGCTTCTAAGCCAAACCCTCACCGCAGCTGAAAAGTAGGCAGCTCTGCAGCTAGCAGAGAAATTTGGAGATGAACAATACGTTTTTTATAGTAGACCAAAAAGGAAAAAAGGAGACAGAGAAGGTGAAGGAATAATGGAAACACCATTCCAAATAGGAAGGGAAGCAGTTCTTTTTGCCAACCCTGATTGGAACTCCAGTAGCTCTGCAGATAAATGGTAAAGGAAACACTTTTTAATGTGCATATTAGAGGGCCTACAAAGAACTAGGGCCAAACCTTTTAATTATTCTAAACTGTCCATGATAGACCAAAAGCCAGATGAGAATCCTGCAGCCTTTATGGAAAGGCTGAGAGATACACTAATAAAACACACTTCCTATCCCCTTCTTCAGTCAAGGGATGGCTCATCCTAAAGAACAAGTTTATTACACAGGCAGCTCCCAACATTAGGAGGAAACTACAGAAGCAGGTGATAGGACCAGAGAGCACCTTGGAGAACCTCCTGAGCATGGCCACTTTGGTCTTTTATAATAGGGACAGGAGGAGGCCCAAGAGAAAGAGAGGAAATGCAAGAGAAGGACAGAGGCTCCAGTAGCTCTTTTGTAGGCTTGCAAAGCCCAGGATCCCTCAGGTGCATCCGCTAGATGCTATTGATGTGGCAAGTCAGGGCACTTTTTTTTT